>NC_045546.1:87232108-87532108 GCF_009769535.1 Thamnophis elegans
TAACTAGCCAACAGGCAGGCAAAATGTGAAGAAAGAGAGAAAAGAACTTGCCAAATCATGTTGCATTTATTAATTGTGTTCCCACATTGCTTAGACAGTTACAGGTATATTGATGCAGCCATCAGTTAATAAGCAAGGATAAATTTTAAGTGGCAAGGACAACACTTTAATGGTTGGTTCAAAACACAAAGCCACATTATGTTGTTTTTGCATAAACAGAGAAACTTGGATTGTAACTAACTTTGGCAACATGAGACTCACAGTTAATGTAAAATGACATAATATGCTTTCAGGATTTATTTATTTTTACTCCCACCTGCGTGGGATATACAAAAAGAATGATGCCAACCATTTTTCTGCTCTACTTTTTTTCTTGTAGTATTTTATTGGTTAAGAAATAAACATAGTATTAAACACTGCAGCATAGTCTTATTTAATTGAGCAATTCGTCTGTTTTGGCAATGCCAATATAAAAGGAGAAGGGAGAGAAGGAAGCTATGTTTAATAAAGCCATAAAAATAAGGGATTCAAAGGTTCAATTTAAAAATGATTTGACCGAATTACCTGCAAAACATACAATATATTTTAATCCAATAATGGATCGGTATTTTTGGATTTAATTGCCAAATCTGCTTGATGTGTTGCCTCAAATATCACATCTTTTAACTGATGTCAGAAAATTGGTATATTTTGACTATATTCACATACACATTTGAGAGAGTGGGAGGGAGGGAGGGAGAAGAGAGCTAGAGAGGGAAAGATTATTGAATCAAGATAGATTCACCTAATTGAGTGAATCCGATTGATTCAAATATAGTTGTGGATGTTTTGTATATGTTAATGTTAATTCCTCAACCACTACTCATTTTATCCTCCAATTTATTCTCACACAAGCCATTATTTTTCATCTAGGGCAGAAGTGGTAATTAAGCATGGCATTTAAAAACAAGGAATTATTTCAACTACATTAGAGTTATCTGATCCTTGATGTAGACGTTCTGATTCATGACAGTGTGAAATTAAGTTATGTACTTCCTCAAAAAACACAAATACAAAATATTGTTTCTATCTTTGCAGGTCCCAGAATTATGTTTGACAGACTGATGTGATGTTAGATATGAAATCTTGAGAATTATTGGCCTTAGTTGTCTTAGAAATTCCTTATGCCATTTAAAGTAT
Organism: Thamnophis elegans; assembly: GCF_009769535.1. Taxonomy (NCBI): domain Eukaryota; kingdom Metazoa; phylum Chordata; class Lepidosauria; order Squamata; family Natricidae; genus Thamnophis; species Thamnophis elegans. The sequence continues at coordinate 87,233,288 of NC_045546.1, forward strand.
GAAAACTTAGTTAAGGCAATTTTATCTGGGCTGCAAAAGTCCAGCTAGCCATAAAAAGGCAGTAATCATTTTCTGTTTCTCTTTCCTCCCATCTAGTAATTCTCTTGACTATTTGCAGCCCAGATGTGGTAGCCCTAAGTGACTATTTCTTAATATTATGTTAATTTTACAGTAAGTTATTTTTATTTATTTGTTGACAAATTACAAATACATTAGAGCAGATGGTTCCTCATTTTGAAGAAGGTTTCCTATATGCTCTTGCATGTTTTTGTCCACATAAGTTCTTTATGAAATAATAAGAGCTGAAAAATCATTAGCAAACACTTCTTCTTCCATTACGATGCTTTCATCCTCATTATGATATTGCCACCAAGTAGCATATATTTTATAGCATATCACCTTACTCTGAGTTCAGCAGTTTGTTTGATTGATTACCCTATCACATCCCTGCATCTTAAGCAGACCTCTTACCCAAGTGATGAATGAAAATCAATACATATATTACAAAAGTGTTACAAAAAAATGAACTCAGACTAGAATTAGTGGACAGAATGTTCCGCGGTGTGTGGCATTTTGGAATCACATTGCTTTGCTGTCCTATAGCTCAACTGCAGTACTTTTGAGCTTGGTTCTAGGTACAGGAACCTATACATGAAGCAATGCAACCTCTGATGCTTTGTAAGGCCATGGAACCTTGATACAAAGGAAGATGGATATTATTATGAAAACCATGATTGTAAAAATAGCTACAAAAAATGGATGGCTTTTCCAACAATGTTTTCTATGGAAAATCCTGTAAACATATAGGAAACCAACATTTGTTTTTAAGAGTGAAAAATTAGATGATAAACAATAATGAATCAGTATAGGAATCCATAGCACTTGATCAGTTGTCTAGAATAATACATGACATTGGGTGGAGAAGTTCTGTGTCCCTTCACGGTTGAACACAGGCAGAGGCTCTGGGGGTGAGTTTGTGTTCTCTGCATCTCAAACTGAAGCACAAATGGTCCTGCAGTCTGCATTTTGTTTCCTGGAAATCTGTTCATATTGCTGCACTATTTGAAGGATGTTCATCCCAAAGTTCATAGCTAAATGCCTATGGAGATTGTCAGTTATCCAGATCATGGTTGTCCCAAAGGAAAAAGCATAGATTTCCAGGAAAAACTTCAGACAAATTGCACTTCAGTTTGAAATGCAGACAACACAGACTCATCCCCAGAGCCTGCACGTGTGAAGAACGACAGGATGGACACATCCTGCAGAAAGCACAACTCCACAATTCAGTCCTTTCAGCAGTTCCAAGAAGTCTCCACACCCATTTGCACTACTCAAGTGACCCCGAGGATTCAGAGATATGTCCAAGTGGCCTCAACAACTCTCTAAAAGGATGCAAATGACCAAGCTGCCTGCAAGGAATATCAATCCTTCCGTTCCCACCGTCCAGTCAGAGTTGAAGAATCTTCTTGGGTGGAAAGTGAAATGTCTTCAAAGAAAAACTAGAAAGTCCAGTTGCCTCTTGAAAAAGCACCTTTCATTCAGATACTTTTATTATTAGTGAACATGCTTTCATAATAAAATATTGTAACTCTTATATTTCTAGATTGACTTTATTTTATTATTATTGGATACGGTTCCATCAAAATTAATGTAACTTTTTTTGTTGAATTGTCCCAAACTGAGTTTCCCTGTGGTGACTTGGCCAATGGCAAGTTGGCCATTGTGAGTTATCCTATTCCCGCCTTAGTCATCCCATTGGATTGGTCCAGCTGTCATCTAACTCCATGTTAGTGATTTTATTCTCCAGAAGAACTTGAGAACTGTGCCTGCTTCCAAAATCAGACCTGTTTCTGGGATGCTACCACATGGTTTCTGTATAGGAAAGGTAAGTGGTGCTTTGGATGCTCCCCTTGGGAAAGGTGATATTCAGTAAACATCAGTGGTGTGAAGAATGAGGGTGTCAGGCCTGCAATTATATTCTTTTTAGAATTTTGGCCTGCCACACTTTCTCTTATTTCATTATGCTGTTTCATTAGTATAGTCGATGGGAGAGGGGAATAGAAGGAGTAGGATTGTGGAATGTATTGTTTTTCATTCTTTACTAGAAGCCAAGGTCATCCTTTGTCTCTGCCCTTTCACACCTGACCGGAAGCAGCTGGATGGAGATGCTAGCATGGAAGAAGAAGATTGATGATAAAGTGCCCATGTGGGCAATTCCTAGACATGCAATTGAAAATATGAATGTAGAACAAAAACACGATAGAACCACCTATAGACAACTTCTTATCTCAGAAAGAGGGGTGATGGAACTAAAATCTTTAGAGGTACTTAAAGAAGAGAAGGTAGTTCAAACGTGGTTTCAGTATGGTCAACTACAGGCTAGGTGGAAAACAGATCAAAAAATTGGCTTTGTAAAAGTTGAGGATAATTTGTTTAAACAAATAAGAGATCAAAGCTCAATGCATATAAAGAGGATATATAATGTATTAGTACAGATGGATTCTGAAACGGAACTGATTAAGGATTGTATGATAAAATGGGCTCAGAATATCGAGGAACCAATAGTGCTTGAAACATGGGAAAGAATCTGGGTAAGAAATGTGAAATTTACACAAGCACAAAACTTGAGAGAAAATTTTTATAAGATGTTTTATAGATGGCACCTAGATCCTAAAAAGCTTGCCTCTATGTATCCAAATGTTCAACCTAAATGTTGGAGATGTGGTTCTTGTGATGCTACATATTTTCATATATGGTGGACATGTCGTAATGTTAAGGCATTTTGGATAAAAATATGGTGGATCCTGCAAAACATCTTTAAAAGAAGGATAAAATTTACCCCCCAGTTGTTTTTATTGGGTATATGTATTGATTTTACAGCAGCAGAGACTAATTTGATTCTGTATTTAATAACGGCAGCAAGACTCTTGGTGGCGCAGTATTGGAAGAAGAAAGATTTACCTACAATTCAAGAATGGACTTTGAAAGTTATGAACTTAGCCGAAATGGCCAAAATCTCAGCATATCTCAAAGAACATTCAAACGAGAGATATAAACGAGACTGGAAAAAGTGGATTGATTACATAAAAAGTAAATATGGGACTAAGAAACTCCAGATAGCTTATGCTTAGTATCAGTAATAATTTAAATTGTTTAAAATTTGGGTAACAGTAAGAAGCTGAGTTCAATGTAGAGATATTTCAGACTGTGATTGTCCAAAAGTTATACCACGTATGGTCTTTGGGAAGTCGGGGGGAGGGAAGGGAGGTGGGGATTTAGGGGGAGGGGGGAGGGGGGAAATACAATATGTGTTAAATTCCATGATTGTATTTGTATACTGTGGCTTTTCAATGTTAGTGCGAAAATAGAACAAACCGAATATACTGGAAGGTAATAGATACCGAAGGAAAGAGTCGAGTGAAAGAAGAAGGAGGGTGGAGAGGGTGAGAGAGAGGAGGAGGAGAAGGGAGGGAGGGAATGGAGCGGGAGTGATAGGGTTAAGGTTAGAAAGAAGGGGAGGGGAAGTAGGCGTAGAGGGGTGTGTGAGAAGGAAGAATGAAAGTTGGAGGGGGTTGAAAGGGGGTGTATGGTAGGCCAAGGTGGTATACTGGGTTTGTATTGTAGAGGGCATTTTCTATATAAGTGAGGGCCGTGTTTATTATTCAATGTTATATGCCCTGATTAAGCACAGTGAATATGTGATTGTATAGAATGAAAACATAATAAAATATATATTTAAAAAAAAAAAAGGAAGAAGAAGATTGATGGACTGTGGGTGTGGGGACAAGATCATGAACTTTTAACTGGGTGGGATTCTGATGTAACTTCCAGAGTTGGAATTCCACAGCATGATGCCAACATGCCTGTCTTATTAAATTGGAACTTTAAGGATAGTTTTGCCTTTGACTCTGATTTAATTCTGCATGGTATTTAGAATGCTGACAGAGGGGGGAGATGCCCAAGTGTATGGGACCCAGTGGAGTGGGAAACAATGTGAGGGGTGTTTTAGAGGATTGGGAAGACCCTGTTAGCCATGTAAAGGTTGGGATATGCTGCAGAGTGGGTCTGTGCCAGGCCTCCTGGGGCCTTTCCACCATGTGATACCCTGTGCTCCAAGTAATGACCTCAATGTGGAAATCTAAATGGAGGCACCTGACTTAATAACTGCCATGACTTACAGACATAATTCTGGGTTCAATTTAGGTCATAAGTTGAGGGCTACCTGAATCCTACTATTATTGAAACCTGTGAAATATAAGTGATCGTTCCCATCATTCATAATTATGCCTACAAGTTTCTTTAATGCAGCAAACAGCAAAAGACAGCATGTTGATGCCCTATTCATTCATGACTCCACTGTTTTCTATATGATAATATGATTAGTTGATTGCCTACGTTTAGTTTTCGTTATTTAGCACATGAATTTGTATTCCTTCATCCCGTGATAAGAGTGGATGATGAACTAGAAAAAATGATAATGTTTGGCAACGTTAGTTGTGTTGGTTGTTCCTTGAACACACTGGATACTTTTTCTAGCTTTTATGAGTGGCAGTTTCAGATACATCCCTAACTCTTCTGGAAAGTGGGCAGGATTTTCTAACATCACCACTTCTAACATCCATTCTGCTTGATTAATTCATGAAACCGTCTAATTAATTGGGTCCCTTGAGGTACAAAATGGGTTGGAAGATATTTAAAACATCAAGCACAATTGCATAAAGCCTTTTTGGTACCCGAGAAAATAGGAACATTTCCCCTTCCATTTCAGGTCACTAATAGAGAAAACCTCAAGGCAGGCGTAACCAAGTGGAGCAGAGAACCCATTTCTATCTTATAGCAACCACTACAAGTAGAACATGTTACAAGTAGAAAAGATCATTGTGTTTTTAGTATTTCAGGTTATTCACATTGACTAAAATACCCCAATTTGAAAGCTTTAGTTTAAAGCAAGGTTTTTTTTAGACATAAAAACATATTAATTCTGCTATGACTTTAAACAGTTAGAGCAGTGTTTCTCAACCTTGGCAACTTGAAGATGTCCGTACTTCAACTCCCAGAATTCCCCAGCCAGCATTTGCTGGCTGGGGAATTCTGGGAGTTGAAGTCTGGACATCTTCAAGTTGCTAAGGTTGAGAAACACTGAGTTAGAGTATCAATTCCCTTGCAATGCTGTCACAGATGGTGAATGAATATAGTGACTTTTTGAAGGTAACAGAATTATAAATATTTCATACTCTGAGGGAATCGAGGCGGGTTGTCATTGACGTCAGTCAGGGTGATGTTCACGGTGGTAGTTCCTGATAATCCTCCCATCTGGCCCCCCATATCCTTGGCCTGGATGACCACTTGGTACTGTTCTCGGTTTTCTCGGCTCATGTCTGGCAGAGCAGTCTTGATTATACCTTGCGGGGGGGAAATAGAAAACAGAGGCAAAAGGAAATATGAAAAAGAGCATTAGAGTGGATTTGTCCAGCTTAATGGTGCAGTGAGTGAAAATCAGGGGAGTCCCAATTATCTTTCTAGCAAAACAGAAAAGAGGCTAAAATGGCTACATATGTTAGAATAAAAGGTGTGCTTGTGTGAGCGATAAGACAATGAGGCAGACAAACAGACAGACACACACAAATACACACACAGACACACACACAGACACACAGACACACACACACAGAGGGAGGGAGGGAGGGAGCGAGGGAGAGAGAGGGTGGGGGAGAGATTTTAAAGCAAATCTTAGTGGACATAATGTAGGCATTTACAATCTTCTCCAAAATCCCAGAGGAGCATGATCTGTATACGAATCAGATGTATCATTTCAATATACAAAAGCACTTTCTAAATCAATCCTGCATGCAAATATTAAGTTATCACCTGAGAAAAGAGAACTATACTAATGTATATATTACACAGAGGAGAGGAAAAGTAGCAATAACCATTTTCAAACTGTAATGGCAGAATCCAACTTATCAATTTATTATACTGTTGTCCTTGTTGTATGTGAACAATTCCTTCCTAGATCATTGTTAAGAAGAGAGACAACATGTTTATCCACCTAGTTCTACCCTTCTCCCCATTATCTTTTTCATTATTTTTATGCAGATGCAAAAATTAACCATGGGAAAGCCAAGATTGCTATTACCCAAACTTCTCTGACTTTGTTCCCCCCAAACATCATTATACATAAAACGGTTGTACATCTTTAAGTGAACTGGCTCAGAACTGGGTTATGTGGGAGCTGAATACTTTGTTTTGGTCTTTTGTGGCACATTAGCTATTCCAAAATATCCTGCAACTCATACAATTTAATTCATCCATCAGCTGTAGCTTCACATTCCCCATGCTCATGTAAACTATTTGCAAATTATGGTAGAGGACCAGGTTGATAAATCAGCTGCTCTCCTGTAGTTCATGGAAAGTTTTCAGTTTGGCTTATCTTACAGATTATTTCTACAGCCAGTTAAACAGGCTGATAAGGTTGGCATTTGCTGAAGTCTCAAAATTGACAAACTATTGTTCCAGAAAAAGCACCATGAAAAAAAAAAAATCAGTTTGCTTACCTGCATCCCCAAGCTAAGAAGAAACACTTAACAATTTTCTGCCCAACAATTTCTTGAAATTAACAGTCAACATTCCAGCTGAACAAGCATGTATAATATTTGAATAAATCATTCAAAACAAAAGGTGCAAAATTTTGTAAAAAACTCATTAAAGCTGTCACTTCCTATACATCATTGGAACAATGCAAAACTCAGATAACCAGAACAAAGAAAGTCATATTCTAACCTGTGTCTGGATCCACTGAGAAATATGGTTGACCCTGGAGGATGCTATATACAATTTTGGCACTGTTGCCATAGTTCGAGTCATCAGCATCAGTCGCTGTTATTTGAATGACAGAAGTGCCTGAATAACAATGAGAAGAGGGGGGGGGGAATTAAAGGAAAAAAGTTGTGTTGTTATAAAGCTATTGGAGTAATGACATTATTTATACTTTAATATAAATAAGTAAATGGATCCTCTGTCTGTCTCTCCATCTACTCATCCATCTATCTACCAGATAGATGCTTTTGATTCAGAGTGTATTCAAGATCTAGTTGAGGGTCCAATAGCAATTATGGTATGTTGTAACACAAAAAACAATTTGGAAGGAGTTGATACAGAGCCTATATCTGAATCAAGATCACGTGCTGGACTGAAGAGTTCTAAAGTTTTAATTGCAGTTGTTTTCCTTCAATATTAAGCGGCTGCTTTAAGTAAGAATCTGTTTTTTAAAAATGTGGCTAATAAAATATATAATTTATGTGGCAACAGGTTGCAATATATTTTTAACAATTTCTTTGAAACTATTTGGTTATGTAACATTTAATTATTTATGAAAATCATGATGACAAAATGGGAAATGGACACGAGCTATAACAATAGCAATAGCACTTAGACTTATATACCACTTCATAGTGATTTACAGCTCTCTCTAAGCAGTTTACAGAGTCAGAATATTGCCTCCAATGATCTGCCTCCTCATTTTACCCACCTTGGAATGATGGAAGGCTGGGTCAACCTTGAGCCAGTGAGATTAGAACTGCTGAACTGCAGTTAGCAGTCAGCTGAAGTAGCCTGTAGCACTGCACTCTAACCACTGCGGCTCTATGCCATTGTTTAAAAAAGTGAATTTATTTACACATGTATTTGGAAAGACATTTCCAAACCACTAGATGGCCTTAAAAACGTTCTGTAATTACCTTGGTTACAACAAAGAAACTTTGCAATATAAGGTTAAAAATATAACATAGAACAATTATCTCAATTTCATACGAAGCAGATTGGAGATCTTTATTTCCAATAACATTTTCCCCATCGCTGAAAACAGCAAGTTAGTTTAAAGGTTGTAGATAGGTTGTGTGATCTCTACAACCATCCAGGAGAGATTGCAGTAAAAATGGCCAAAAGTGTATAGCAACGTTTGCAGGCACTAAACTTAGAGACAATTCACTTTTAAAGATGCTGACAATTATACACTCCTATTTATTGGGCAAATAGGAGGAATTCTTGGGCAAAATTCCTAACAGTTGGAATATGGGCTTAGTTATGACTGTCTGCATTTTCAGGAAAATCATCAACATTGTCATCAACTGCCAGTAGTTGTTATGTATAAATATTTAGGTGTGTGTGTGTGTGTGTGTGTGTGTATGTGTACATACATACATACATATATATGATGTTTTCGTAGATTTTCACGGGTACAGGTATGCAGGTTTTGGTGTATTCAGGTCTTTTCCCATGTAAGATTGAGAGTATCTTGGCAATGTTTCGATGAGGTCCCACTCGTCATACTCAGGCTGGTGTCTTTGGCCTTGTGCCTGTGTGAGCAAAGCGTGATCGGAGCCGCCATCCCTCTATAAATACTGGTGGGGGTGTGTGGAGTGCTGGCTCTGTTGCTGCAAGCAAATTGATTGGCTGTGTTTTAACATCTTGATTAGTTGATGGAATTGATGTTTGCAGATTAGTCAGCTATTTCATAACATCCTATGTGGCTGAGGTGCTGGCTGTGCGCCTATTGTTCTTTTTTGTTGTAACAACCTGGGTAATTGGCTGTGTGAAGGAGGTTGCATCACAGGACTCAGGATATCCCTACAATAGAGGTCAGGAGGTCATCACACATTCGGGTCTTTTCCTGTGTAAGATTGAGATTGTCTTGGCAACATTTCGGCGAGGTCCAACTCGCCATCTTCAGGCTGGTGTTTTCGCTTTTGTGCTTGTGCGAGTAAGGCGTGGTCAGAGTTGTCGTCTTTCTATAAATCTTGATGAGGGTGTGTGGAGTGCTGGCTTTGCTGCTATAAGTGGGTTGATTGGCTGTGTAGTTGCATCCATCTACCAATCAGGATGCAACTACACAGCCAATCAATCCACTTACAGCAACAAAGCCAGCACTCCACATACCCCCAGCAAGATTTATAGAAAGATGGAAGCTCTGACCACGCCTTACTCGCATAAGCAGGAAGCCAAAAAAACCAGCCTGAAGATGGCGAGGAGGACCTCGCTGAAACATTGCCAAGACAATCTCAATCTTACATGGGAAAAGATCCGAATACAACAAGACCAACATACCTGTGAAAAAATCTGCAAAGGCAATATATATATTGTCACCCTAGAGATGGAATGAGAGGGTACAACTGAAAGTTATTTTGCATTCCACAAGAACAATGCAAAAAAAAAAAAACCCAATTAAACATTAATAGAAGCAACTAATAAAAACAACAGGAATTAAACCAATCTTATATTAAAAGTCATTCAAAGCCAAGTGAAGCAAAGAAATGTGTTTTGCTGCTTGCCTAAATATCATTATGGATGAAGCCACTTTAAAGTCCCTTGAGAGAGAATGGCATAATTGAGTTTTAGCTTCAGAAAAGAACAAAACCACTGACCTAAAGTGGAGGATCCCAAATGAGTTGAGATATGTAATTAAAAGACACTTCCCCCCATAACAACAAAATGGACCTCTGGATGTATTTAGTATGAATTATTGTCATTTTCTTATAAGAACATTAGTAATATTTTAGTATTTTTTTAAAAAATGCTGTTCAGATAAATTCCAAACCTGTTATTTCTGTGGGGGTAGCTAAAGAAGAACAAATCCCAATATCACACATTATTTAGTAAACAACTGACTTTATTTTAAGTGTAATTCTTCTGATGTTTCTATGGCTTCAGTAATTAGAGTATGAAATTAGGATTCTGGAATTGATGGCAGACAGAAGTGCCTAATGTTATGGGTTGCCCATTCTTTTAAGCCAAAGGGCACCACTTCAAGTTGTCTTGTTTCCCAAGAAATATTCTTACTGCACCTTTCTTCTGAGTTTGAATGTTTATGGTTGAACAAAGAGGCATTTATTAGAGTTGTTTAAAGTACAAAAATAGTTTTCATCTGGTACATTAAAACTGAAACCGTCAGAGACAGTTATAGAAAACAACAAGAATCTGGAGTAAATTATTATACATTTGACTAATTTACATGAAACACATATATGGTATTGGATATTACTACTGTACATGCAAAACTTTTATATGTTAGGCATAATTGTAAATAATAAACAAAGGTTGTGAAGTATAAATCTGTTTTTAGAAAATGTGGCTAATAAAAGACATGATTTATGTGGCATTATGTTGCAATATATTTTCAACATATACTGGCACACATTAAAAGTGACATTTCTGATGCCTACACACACACACACACACACACACACTAACTAACTAACTATAGTCCACTTTGAATACAAAACATAAAAAAGAGTCTTGATTGTTAACAAAGTTGATACTATATGGTACAAAGCTATTACAAAATTGAGGTGTCTTGCTTTGGACACCACAGAGTCTCTTCCAAGAAGGTAACAAACAATACCAGCCATGGAAAGGATATGTAGTGTTTCTGACAATACCACGGACCCTGGTGAAGCTATGTCTGGGATAAAAGAGAGTGAACCTCCAATAATCTTGTATACCGTCCTCACTACTCTCTACACAGCCTTCCTGTCTGAAACAGTAGAACTTCCAAATCACACAGTAACACAACATGACAGGATGCTTTCCATAGTCCTTCTAGAGAAGGAGATGATGAGATAATGAGGGGAAGGAAGATCTGCTCTTCTCATATAAATTATTACCACAATTAACCCTCTTATTTTTTTCTACCAACATTTATTGCATACTTGGTGGCTAACACTTTAAAATGTGAATAGTCTGCAGTGAAAAACAATTTATTTGAAGTGGTATGGTATCAGAACTCTCAGTAATACCAATTTTTAATAGCTCAATCACATATGCAAGTTACCCTGTAACACAACCCCTATTAAATAGCAATCATGTGCGTATAAGCCTAACATTATTCAGTAATGCATAATGGTTTGTATCCACAGATACTACTGACAAATCAAAAACCAATCAGATGAATCCACATACTTTTTTTTTAGTTTCAAGCTCCGGTGATCTTATATACAAGTTGGTGTAGTGATTAAGACATCAGGCTAGAGACAAGAGTTCTACTTCCGCCTTAGACAAAAGCCAACAAGGTCCTTGAGCTCTTCACCATGACTCAGCCGCAGGAAAGAGAAGATGACAAACCACTTTTGAAATCTTAGCAAAAAAAAGTGCAGGTAAAGTCTAGGCCCATGATAGGAAACCTATGGCACATGTGCCCCAGGTGGCATGCAGAGCCCTCTCTGTGGGCACACGAGCCATCACCCCAGCTCAGATCCACTGTACATGTGTGTACACCTCCTGCTGGCAAGCTGGTTTTTGAGTCTCTGCTGTGCATGTGTTGGTGGCAAGGCTCATGCAGGAGAGGCACATGCATGGGCAGCGGCAGGGGGCATGCATGGGTCACATGTGGGGGGATTCGCACATGCATGTAGGGGTAACACACATGCACGGGGAGTTGCATGCATGCATGGAAGTTGTGCATGCATGTGTGGGGGCAGGACACAGAGGGGGTCACACACACATTGCATTATGGGTGTGGGTGCGCGCGCATGCGCTTTCAGCACTTGGCACTGAAAAGGTTAGCCATCACTGGTTCTAGGCAGTTCCAGGGGTCAACAATGACTATGTCACAATCTCTATTTTTTTATCTGTTTCTACCTATCATTTTTGCTTCTTATTTGTCCACCCGCTAACTTTACCATGATCTTTCTTATTTTAATTCTGACGCTAGTCGTGCTGAAGCTTCTATTTTCATTCCAGTCGCATTTGTAGTTGAGTTTGTGATTTAATCTAATGTCAACAAACCTCAAGCCCAAATTTCACGTCATGTGCTCCTTTTCCATTAGTGGTTTATGATGATGGTAATGATAAAGTCAAATGGTAATTTTACAAATTAATACCATTTAACATTTACTTAAAATGATAAACGCCAATGCAGAATGACCTGTGTTGATAACTACTCAGGATTCAACCAGTAATGAGGACTAATTTAGCATGCTTTCCAAAAGATAAAATGTAACAGCAGATATTTACTATATTCCTTAGACATCAGGTTTTATTTTCACTTTGTTTTTGTATATTTTTAAGATGTTAAAATCAACATAACATAAATTTGCACTTGACTTGGATTTAGAGGGAATACAAAGAGACAATTTTAATAGACTACCCTTTGCTGTGGTCTGAATTCTATGGTAGAGTTTGGGCCCCCCAAAACCCCTCAAATTCCACTTGCGGCCTTTTATTAACAGTGAAAATTATAATAGTGTTGTCATTTATTTATGCCAATGCTACTTTTCCTTTCAGTATGAAGGTACTGTCATGAAAATCTGTCTATAATACAATCATTTTTTTATGAAGTAAATACCTCAGTTACAAAAAGTGAGATATTTTTGCAGTTTCTTTCCATTTTGGTTGTGGAGATATATACTCCTCTCCCCTCCTCACAACTATGCTGTAAATTTCTTCTTAGTTTTCTGTGAACAGATTTCATCTCTCCCTGAGGAGATTAAAGATAATTCCTTTGGATGGAAAGTTCCCTAGGCAGACAATGAGGTGGACTACTTTAATTTTCTCATCTTGGTGAGGTCATTTCAAGATGGAGTTCAAGGTCTTTTCTGCATGCTGTCAGTGAAAAATTACTGCAACTTCCAGAGGATATTATAAGAGAAGAAACATTTTTTTCTCTCAACCAAACTCATAATGCTGTTAATCTCCATCGTATCTTTCTACATTTCTTTCCCCCAAAGTGAATGGCATAGGAATGGTGTTCCAATTAAGTTACAGTAGCAATCTCATTTATTTAAATTCTAGTTTAGTATAATAATATATGTGGAGGTCACAACTTATTGAGTGACTGATCCAAATGACAGCATATCAAATTTAAGCTTTAACATAGTCATCTTTCTTCTACCTTTCCAGGATCTACATGTTGATTTTAAAAAAAGAACTACAGTTCTAAATTGTTTCTCTCTTTTTACAATTTTATCCACAAAGAATCCAAAATGATCATTACTTATTCTGAGCTTGTTACAAAGTACAAAGTCAAACTAAAGTATTGCACTTCAAGAGAGCTGATTTCAATAAATTTAGAAGGACTTTGATTTGGATTCCATGCAGAGGTGGTATTCAGCAGATTCTAACCAGCTCTGGAGAACTGGTAGCAGAAATTTTCAGTAGTTTGGAGAACCGGTAAATACCACCTCTGACTGGCCCTACCCCCATCTATTCTCTGCCTCCTGAGTCCCAGCTGATGGGGAGGAAATGGAGATTTTTCAGTAACCTTCCTCAATAGTGGGGTGGGAAATTTTACAGTATTCTTCCCCTGCCACGCCCACCAAGCCACGCCCAGCAAGCCATGTCACGCCACCAAGCCACATCCACAGAACCGGTGGCAAATCTTTTTGAATCCCACCACTGACTCCATGGATGAGAATCCTCAGGAAGAAAACAACCTAAGAAGCTTGGAAAACTTTGAAAAGTGAGATTATAAAAGCCCAGTCTCGCAAAATTACAATGAAGAAGAAGAATAAGAAATGTTAAAAGAAACTAGCATGACTGTACAAAGAACTCTCTGATAAACTGAAAGACAAAAAGGGCACGTATAAAAAGTAGAAAGAGGAGCACATAGCTAAGACAGAATATCAGCAAATAGCCCGAGTCTGCGAAGGAAAGGTAAGGCCCAGAATGAACTAAGGCTTGCTACAAAAGACAAAGATAACAAAAAAAAGAGCTTCTTTCAACATGTAAAAAACAAGAAAAAAGTCAAAGAAATGATTGGTTCATTAATGGGGGAAATGGCAAGAAGATGACGAACAGTTGAAAGAAAGCAGAACTGTTTAACTCCGCATTTTGCATCTGCCTTTAGAAGTCCAACCCATCAAAAAAAATACCGTAAAATGCAGATTATAAATGCAAATCAAAATAAGCAAGAAAATGTAAGAGAATATCTATCCATTCTAGATGAGTTCAAATCACCAGCACTAGAAGGATTATATCCCAAGATTCTGAAGGAATTGGCAGATATGAACTCAGAACCAATGAACCATATCTTTCAAAGGTCCTAAAGCATTAGGGAACTACCAGATGATTGGAAAAGGCCGATGTAGTTCCCATCTTCAAAAAAAGTTGGCGGGGGGGATGAATCCAGGAAATTACAGACCAGTCAGCCTGGCTTCTATTCCTCGAAAGATAATTAAGCAATGAATCTGCAGACACCTGCAAACAAAGTTGTAACCGGAAGTCACCATGGGTTTATAAAAACAGATCATGCCAAAAAAGTCTTATTGCATTATTTGACAAAGTGACAAAATGAGTGGACCAGTGAAATGCTGCGGATATAATTTATTTTGACTTTATTTGGACAGAAGTAAGGCATTTATAGACAACAAGCTACTACCTGAAAAAAATAGAAAAAGGTGGGTTAGACAATATCACCATCAGATGGATTTGTAACCAACTGCATTCAACATGTAGTCCTTCATGGAACTGTATCTTCATGGGTGAAACCTGCAGTGGGGAGACCCAAGACTCTGTCAGAGGTTCAATACTCTTCAATATCTTAATCAATGGTTTAAGCAAGGGGATATAAGGGGAACTCATCAAATTTGCAGACAACACCAAGATGGCAGGAATAGCCAATACTCCAGAAGGCTCAAGATACAGAAGGAACTTGACAGATTTGAACCCTGTGCCCTATCTAACAAAATGAAATTCAACGTAGAGAAAAGTAAGGTTTTACATTTAGGCAAGAAAAACCAAATGCTCAAATATAGAATAGCTGGTATCTGACTCAATGGTAGTAAATGCGCGAACAACTTGGAGTCCTAAACAATAATTTGAGCCAGCAGTATGCTACATTAATACAATCCTAGGCTGTATTAATAGAGGGATAGAATCAAGGTCATGTGAAGTGCTAATACCACTTTACAATGCCTCGGTAAGACCGCATTTGGAATATTGGATCCAGTTTTGGTCACCATGATATAAAAAAGACGTTGAAATTCTAGAAAGTGTACAGAGAAGAGCAACAAAGATGATTAGGGGACAAAACATATGAACAACTGTTGCAGGAATTGAGTATATCTAGTGTAATGAAAAGTAGGACTAGGTGTCTTTCAACTCTCTATTTCTATAAAAGTGAGAAACGTTTTACCCACAAACATGTACAGCAACAAACATGCTGAAATGTTTACAGTCTTCTAATGTTTTGTCTATTCTGTGTGTCAGAGCCTAATTTTTTTAAATTGGAACTGACATGGTAGTGTGATTAAAACAAGCTGCTATTATTACTCCACAATGCACTTATTGTGAACTGAATTTGATTTAGTCAGCATAGGAGACTCCTGCCCTTCTGTTAATAAAGCATTTCTATGGTGGTGGCAAATAGTCATGACAAAAGTCAAATTGAAGCGTAATTTCCAAATGGAAAGAAAATGTCTCCTAATTTAACATGCCAGTCTACAAGGAAGCCTCTGGCTGCAGCTGTAGTTTGATATTTCATGGCCCTAGTAGATGAAGGTTAAAAAGAATTGTCAGTTAAAAGAAAAATCCTGAAGTCTGATTCACAGAATATACCAAGCTTATGCTTATTATATAGTTTGGGAGTGTCAGGGTGAGAAGAAGTCATCGTTCATCTCTATTCTGCATTGGCTAAAATATCAAATCCTATTCTGGGCCTGCATTTCTGGAAAAAATGTTGACAAAATGGAGCAGGTCCAGAAGTGTTCGCTTAAGGGAATAAGAGGCCTGGAAGAATAAACATCTATGCAAAATAGTTGGAAGCAGCTTATTCAGTCTTTATTTTATCTTATTGTGCATTCCCGTTTATGTTTTACGTGGTGAGTTAGTGCTATGCTAGTCAAATAATTATGCAATAATAAATAAGCTATTCAGAACGGAGAAGGAACAACATGAAAACTGTTCTACAGAATCTGAAGACAGGTCTTGGGGAGGCCAGTGCAGAATTATTCAGGAGTTGCTCCAGAAGAAAAGACAAGAAAGAATAGATTAAACCAAGAAAGAATAGATTTTGGCTGGAGAACTGAAAGAAATGCCTAATGGTGGAGCTGCTCAACTACGGAATAGATTGCCACAGGAAACAATAGACTCTCATTTGCTGGATAGGCCTGTCTACTGGCCATGCTATAATAGTGGATTCCGATATTTAGGCAAATGGTCCCATTCTACATGTATATTCTAGGATTCTCTGCTTGAAGTGGTAAATTCACCTTTCAGCAAATTGCTGCAAAATGATTTAAAGGTGAAGGTTCCCCTCGCACATATGTGCTAGTCGTTCCTGATTCTAGAGGGCGATGCTCATTTCCATTTCAAAGCCAAAGAGCCAGCACTTTCCAAGACTCTCCGTAGTCATGTGGCCGGCATGACAAAACGCCAAAGGGACACGGAAGTCCGTTACCTTCTCACTAAAGGTGCTTCCTATTTTTCTACTTTCATTTTTCATTGCTTTCGTACAGCTAGGTTGGCAGAAGCTGGGACAAATAACAGGAGCTCACTCTGTTACATGGTGCTAGGGTTTTGAACCGTCGAACTGCCAATCTTTCTGATCGGCAAGCTCAGCATTTTAGCCATTGAACCACCGCGTCCCTGCAAATAGCAATAGCAATAGCAATAGCAGTAGACTTATATACCGCTTCATAGGGCTTTCAGCCCTCTCTAAGCGGTTTACAGAGAGTCAGCATATCGCCCCCAACAACAATCTGGGTCCTCATTTTACCCACCTCGGAAGGATGGAAGGCCGAGTCAACCTTGAGCCGGTGAGATTTGAACCGCTGACCTGCTGATCTAGCAGTAGCCTGCAGTGCTGCATTTAACCACTGTGCCACCTTGGCTCAAAGTGATTTAGCTGCTCTTATTTTCTCTGCCCCAATGTATAAGCTAAAGTTTTAGGTAAAGCATTCTGTTCTTTTTTTGATTTAAGTCCCATAAAATGAAATATTTATTGCTAGTGACCACAACCACTTGCTGGGAAAGGGAGAGGGAGAATGTCCCATATTCCCATTACAATGGTGATAGGTTGGAGCTTAGTAGAAGAATATATATATATTTAGTGTCACAACCCCTGGTAAACAGCTTCCATTATCTGTCAATCGGCTCGTCACAAGAGTCTATCACGACAGAAACCCAATATTTTTACTGTTGCCTTTGTTACACAGTCTCCCTTTATTTATTTATCAGCACAAATATAACACAGTGTGTGTGTGTGTGTATGTGTGTGTGTGTGTGTGTGTGTGTGTGTGTGTGTGTGTAGTTATTTGGGTTTTCTCCCGCGTAAGAAAACCCAAATAGCTAGAGACCTACATACTAACACCCGCAAAAACCTATGTACCCAAAGACTCATTTTCAAGCTCAACCAACTCCAGTTAGGATCAAGAAAGATTCTAGAGAACTGTTGCCAGTTATTATCGAGAATACTAAGCTATTCAAGATAGTAATTAACTTGGTATCACTTTGATCTGAAGGTAATAACTAAGTATACATTTTCTGAATATATTACATTTCAGAATGTAAAAATAGCTCTAGCGGGAAATTGTCTGTCTAACTGACATGTATGATTGCAAGACTAAACCTTTTACTATTCAACCCTAGGATCAATCTGGATGGGTGGGAGGAGGAGGTGGTTTTTTTAAAAAATAAATTCAATATAGTATTCCCAAACTGTCTTTCTTATACAATTGATGTTATATTTGTTTCAATTTCTGTCTTGGCTTATTGAATCTGATGCTTTAATGGAAACAATCTTCAACCAAATATTGCTGAATATGAATAAAAGTGTTCTTAGTGACCCAAGCAATATTCCTCTATAATTCTTCAATAAAATAAATTAAAGTATGCTTTTCTGGCAAAAACACTGACCTGATGTGTATGGATGATCTCATGTGTCTTGAAATAAAATTAAATGTATCCAAAAATACATGGAAGGAACAAAATTGCTGTTATAGGATATTGACAGGAATGGGCACCTGGATGTCACTTTGAAATTTTAATATGGTCAGAAATAGTTCTGCACAGTTGGCCATTGCTGTAAAATGACAAGTTTTCTTTGAGCACAAATCTCATCTGTCCTGATTATCCCTGTTTATCAAGGAGTGATCGACAGCTCAGATTTTCCAGGATAAGAAAGTTAAATCACTTCTCTAGATTGCTTTTGGGAAGAAGGCATCGGAGATACATTTCAAAATACTACACAAATTCCATTTTTCGGTGCTCCAATGAATAAGATGCTATTTGAAAAGAATAGTGATTATATTAGAAATTGAAATTCTAAGAATAGAATTTAGAGAGATTTTGCTTAAACAGAATTTCCATTCTTTGGAAATAGTTTGTGTTTCTCTGAAGAATAATATTATCTATGTGCTCTATATATGAACAACTTCAGTTTAATATCCTTGCATTTTTTACAAGTTGGTGAACATAACTAACATGTTATGAGTACTAAAGTTTTATTCTACTTCAAGTGAAAGTGGACATAAAAATTGAATACTGACTCTCTATCCCATCCCTCTGCAGAGGATAAACAAATACAATTTTAATTTAATATTGCCTGCTATTAGTAAACAAAATACAATGTTAATTAGAGCAGGGAGGGTCCCTTCCCCCCAATCTTCTAATGTTACTATTGAGATACACATAAGAAACAATTGTGCCACTTCTATCAAAATATTCTGGGATTCACC
Organism: Thamnophis elegans; assembly: GCF_009769535.1. Lineage (NCBI taxonomy): Eukaryota > Metazoa > Chordata > Lepidosauria > Squamata > Natricidae > Thamnophis > Thamnophis elegans. The sequence continues at coordinate 87,251,953 of NC_045546.1, forward strand.
AACATCTAAAATCTTTAGTCCATCTGAAATCTGTGTTACTATTTTTGTTCTTAAACTGACACAAGTATTTAATTATAGGTTAATTTGATTTCAGATATGGACATTTGTCTGCAAATTACAGATACTCACAGAATGGCAAAATGTTTGGACCCCTTGTAGAAACTTATTTTTTTTTAAATGTAATTTTGCTCTTAATTTTTTAACAGCTAAAGGAAATGATGTTTAAAATCATTTTTTTTTTGTTTTCTTCCTTCCTTCTTATAACTAAAAGATGGTAAATTATTTCCCACAATAATTAAAATGATGAGGTCTATTCACAATAGTGATGAAATTAACATGGTGCCAAAATCTGCTCTATAATTTTTAAAAGGGTTTTTTTCACTTGCACCCCCAAAGCACATTTGTTCTTATATCTTATTTTCAATATTCTTCATTATCTTGATAATGTTTTGCAGAAATCCTACTACTTAGGTTTCCATTACTCTGAACCTCCAGAGTTGCCCACCTTCCTATAACAATGGCACAGACTTCTATACCACTTCACAGTGCTTTACAGCCCTCTCTAAATCATTTTACAGAGTTAGCATATTGCCCCCAACAATCTGGGTCCTCATTTTACCGACCTCAGAAGGCTGGAAGGCTGAGTCAACCTTGAGCCTGGTGAGATTCGAACTGTTAAATTGCAGGCAGCCAGCAATCAGCAGAAGTGGCCTGCAGTACTGCAGTTAAACCACTGCACCACCAGAGCTCATTTCTCAATATGAAAAAGTTCCATAGGAGGTTTACTCCATAAAGTCTTCTCTTGAACTCTTATGGAAGGCACACCTGGGAAAACACAATGCGCTGGAGAGAATATTGCAAACATGAGACAGGATATTCAGACAGTAGAAGTCACGTGTTGAATAAAAAGTAATGGGGGGGGGAAGCAGATACATTTTCTGCAAGGCTCTAGATACGTGAGGTGGCACGCAGCACCCTCCCTATGGGCATGTGAGCCGTTGCCTCGGTTCAACTCCACCGCGAATGCATGTGTGCCTCTCACTGGCCAGCTGGTTTTCGGGTCTCTGCCATGCAAAAGCAGGGCACGGGGCATATGCAGGAGATGCATGCACATGTGCAGGGGTGGGGCAGGCAAGGGGTGCATGTGTTCGTGCATGTGTGGGGATGGGGCATATGCACAGGGGCCATGAATGCATTGCAATTTGGGGGTTCGAGCACATGCTTTGGACACTCAATCCGGAAAAGATTAGCCATCACTGCTCTAGATGGAATATATGCAGTATAAATTTGCAGAATTTCCTGCACAAGCATGCATATAATAAATATTTTGCATTTATTCCCCCATTCATATCTTTTCTCCTCTTAATAGGGGTCCAATTTTTCCATGCTGAAATCACTAAACGTTGATATGCTGTTTCACCAAGACGCATTGAGCAGTGACAACATATACATATATATTTCTTTCTCAGGGTTCTTGCAGAGAGGCATTTGCATCAATTTGATATTGCTGACACAGCGCTAACTATCTCCATGACACTGAAGTCAGTTATTTTCTGACCTGGCTGCCCACAGGCGGTTAAATTGCAAAACCTTTAGTTTATGATTTGTGATCCTGGTTGCTATGTAAGGCTTGAGTTGAGTGATTCTCTCATTTGCTTCATTTGGTCTTAACTAAGAGCTTTTAATAGATTTCTACTAAGTCTACTTATTCTTAATCAATTCACGATGCCTGTTAATAAACTTCCCAGCTTGATTTTATCTGTTTATATAAGCCACATAAATTGAACTCTTGCATTGTCCTCACTTCCCATTCCCTGGGCTCAAGCAAATCATTTTGTTTTCCCGGATAATCGAATATAAAGCTTCTTTAGAAAATTCCACAACCATGGTCACAGGAGCTAAGAAAATGCTCAGGTGCAACATTTTTTAACAGGAAATTATTATTTATTCTTCATTCTTTTATTAATACCCCATCTTTGTTATTTTTTTTATAAAGAACTCAAGGTGGCAAACTCACACAGTGTTCCTTTCCTCTACTACTTCCACCACAACAACATCCACCCTGTGAGTTGAATTGGACTGAGAGAGAGAATGGCTGGCCTAAAGTCACCCAACCAGCTTTCATGACTAAGGTGGGACCAGAACCCACAGTGTCCTGGTACTTGATACCTTAACCACTCTACTCAAAAGTCTTAAAGGCACATCAGCTTTTTGTTCAAATAAATAGTTTGTTTGTGGAATAACCAAACCCAAAATATATTAAAAACTCAGAGGGTATGTATAATTTACCTTCCTTCCTTCCTCCTTCCCTTCCTAATCCCTCTTTCCCTTTCTTCTCCTTATTCATTTGTAGAATAGAGAAAGGAAAGGAAAGTATTATACTAGGCAATGTCATGGCTCAATGGGCAGTAAGATTTCTTCATGTTCCTTTTTAACTCTTCTCAGTATTCCAAAGTCAGCAGAAGTGATGAGGATTGCATGGCTGGCTTTGAAGTGGTAATGGAAAAAGAAACTATAACTTTTCATAAGATCTCCTGAATGAGTACATCAGTTCTGACCAATAATTTCACGTGAAATACTAATAAAGCAGTGTGGCATTGGGGTTGCAAAGTTCCTTTGTCTCACTGCACCTTTCTTGTGCCTAGATCACCATATGAAGTTCATCCCCTACTCTGATATTTTTTGTGTGTGCAGTTCCCAAGTGTTCAGTTCTGTATACTATTCCAGGGTCCCTGTACTTAAGTAACTTACTACACAATTGCTCCAGTTGCTGGTAACCTCTGTTTAATTGATTACTGAGTTCAGGTGAAACTCAAAAAATTCGAATATCGTGCAAAAGTTCATTTATTTCAGTAATGCAACTTAAAAGGTGAAACTAATATATGAGATAAGACTCATTACATGCAAAGCAAGATAGTTCAAGCGGTGACTTGTCATAATGGCGTACAGCTCATGAAAACCCCAAATCCACCATCTCAAAAAATTAGAATATTACATGCAATCAATAAAACAAGGATTGTGCATAGAACAATATCGGACCTCTGAAAAGTATAAGCATGCATATGTACTCAGTACTTGGTTTGGGCCCCTTTTGCAGCAATTACTGCCTCAATGCGGCCTGGCATGGAAGCTATCAGCCTGTGGCACTGCTGAGGTGTTATGGAAGACCAACTTTTGCATCTCATTTGGAAACCAAGGTCCCAGAGTATGGAGGAAGAATGGAGAGGCCAATCAAATATAGTAATCCCATGGCCATTGAACCAGGTTTTAGTGCTTTTGGCAAAAGTTGCTCTCATCAGAAAAGAGGACTTTGAACCAAGGAGCAACAGGACTTTGGACCATTGTGCTTCATTAAGACCAGGGTCAACGCAGCCATCTATCAGGAGATTTTGGAGCACTTCATGCTTCCTTTTGCAGATGAGATTTATGGGGATGCTGACTTCATTTTCCAGCTGCCCACACTGCCAAAAGCACCAAAACCTGGTTCAATGACTATTGGATTACTGTGCTTGATTGGCCAGCAAACTCGCTTGACCTGAACCCCATAGAGAATCTATGGGGCATTGCCAAGAGAAAGAAGAGAGACATGAGACCGAACAATGCAGAAGAGCTGAAGGCCGCTATTGAAGCATCCTGGTCTTCCATAACACCTCCGCAGTGCCACAGGCTGATAGCTGCTATGCCACGCCGCATTGAGGCAGTAATTGCTGCAAAAGGGGCCCAAACCAAGTACTGAGTACATATGCATGCTTATACTTTTCAGAGGTCCGATATTGTTCTATGTACAATCCTTGTTTTATTGATTGCATGTAATATTCTAATTTTCTGAGATGGTGGATTTGGGGTTTTCATGAGCTGTAAGCCATAATCATCACAATTATGACAGATCATGGCTTGAACTATCTTCCTTTGCATGTAATGAGTCTTATCTCATATATTAGTTTCACCTTTTAAGTTGCATTACTGAGATAAATGAACTTTTGCACGATATTCTAATTTTTCGAGTTTCACCTGCACGTAGTGATCAGTGGATACAGTATGTGCCCCAACAGGAATAGATAAGCATTCATATCAGTATTGCTCAGGCTAAGATAAACTATGCACTTGATTCTTCTGAACTAAGAATATGTGCCAATTATGTACAAAAATGTTATGGTAATTATGGTTAAAAAAAAAAAGAATAGGTCGTAATAAATGACAATTATTGCTAGGCTCACTCCTGAATTGAAGAAAAACTATTCTCCTTCAGGCCTGTCCGTTTCAGTAGAAACCAGATCAATTCCAAATCATCCAAAAGTCAAGTTTAATAATTGAAACTTTAGTTTCATTTGACTAACAGTAAAGAGAAATTGATTATGTATGCCAAATTTCACTTTTCATGATAAATTGGATGAAATAAGTCAGTTCTAATATTTTTCTCTTCTCCAGCATTGCTTTCTTTGGGGGCAAAAATAAAAGAGTGAGTTGAGAATGGCTTGAGAGAAATATATTTTCCATTTATACCATATTATCTTTTCAGTATTATATATTAAATATAATAGAATGGCAAGTGAGCAATGACAATGATTTTGAAATAATATTCTGGAGAACTCTTAGTTTTTCTTAAATCCAGGCCTGAATATAGAAGATTCAAATCTCTCAGCCTCAAATTCTATAGTGTTTCCATTTCTTTATGCATCATTTTTTTTTCTTCAGTACCAATTTCTTTAAGGTCTACATAAAATTGAAAATGGGTTTTCTTTAAATTGTCCTAAACAGAGATATTCATTTTCATTTTACTTGATCTTCCCTTACACTCTAGACTATATGAGTGAAAGAAGGACATGTAGGTCATCTGCCCAACCTCTTAATCAGTGGAAGTAGGTTCGCTTCTCCCTTGGAAATTTATTTCAGTGTTGAAGTAGAGTTATTATTTGGAATTATCCAATTAGATTCTGCCTTTTGTACCTAAAACCATTAAACCATGGCCTGCTCTATGGTTTGACAGAGAATAGGACTTGACCTACTTCTGTGAAGTATCCTTCAGATATGGAAAAGTGTTGAATAGTACTCACTCAATTTTGCTTTTCAATGTTCAACATTCTCAGTTTATTCAAACTCTCTTAGAAAATTTACTTTCTGGACTATATTTCCCATTTAGTTTCTATTCTATGTTGCCCTTTCATGAACTTCTTCCAGTTTTGGAGATATTCTAAAAAATTGTTTTACCCAGAACTGGACACGTTACTCGCAATAAAGTTTGAAATAATAAAGTGGAACTCTTCCCTCTTATGATTTGAATTACTCCCGAGGCACCCTAAAACTGAAATGGTCACATCACATATAAACTTCCATTCAGTTTCTAATCAATTACTATTCCAAAATATATTTTTTTTCATAATGACTAGTACTAAATTAGGTGTCCCTATTCTACCATTGTATTTTATTTCTGCTTCCTTAAATGAAGATATTTGCATTTGTGTCTGCTAAATTGTATTCAATATTTTAATTTATTCATTTGTTTTCACTGAAACTGTTTAAAATTTTATTCCTGTGTTTTAGGATGTTAGTTATACCATCTAATTTTATTTTATAAATTTGGACTTCTGAGGAAGGAATAGCAGACTGAAGGTGGCTCTGAAAAACAATGCTAACAATCTCAACAGAATGAAGAGTCAATGAGTACACGGATTCTTTGATCATTCCTTTCTGCATAAGAAGAGGACTTGAGATCACCCACAAGAGTTCCAGACAGATTTTCCTCATGGGGAGATCACAAGAAAGGGGTCTCTGGAGGATTTAGAGCTCTGGGAGATGAGGGAATAAGTATCTTTCTCAAAATGTTGATGGCACCTTTGAAAGGACACTAAGTTTACATAATTCCTTTTGCAATCACTGCTGGAAATTGCTTGTTTGTATAGTGTGTGTGTGTTTGAATAAATTAAGAATCTTTGGATTTATAAGTTTGAGAGCATTGGCTGAATTTCATTCAATTTTTAGAGAGGAAACAACTACAAACTTACGAACTTAAAAAGTATTTTAATTATAAAAGAATCCTTCCTGTAGGAAAATGCTTTTGTTTTGAATGTTTTAAAAAAATAAATCACATAACATTTAATAAATTGGACACTAGAGGGAACTTAAGATCACAATAAGGAGAAAGTAATTAGATTTAACTTACAATTAAAGAATGAAGAAAATATTTTAATATTGAACATATTGAAATATACTTTTGGACAAAGGTCCTAGAAGTTATTTACAAGTGTCTGCCTCTATAGACAGAGCCTAAAAGTGTCTGTAGGTTGTATCTAAAGATGTTAAGAAAGAGGAACAAGTTCTGACAACAATGAGATGGACATGAAGCTTCAGTTATGCTTCTTCATTATTTGTTCATAACTGCCTGGTGGAAACCACTGCCTTGTTGAGAAAGGATGGATGGATGGATGGATGGATGGATGGATGGATGGATGGATGGATGGATGGATGGATGGATAGATAGATAGATAGATAGATAGATAGATAGATAGATAGATAGATAGATAGGAGATACACACACACACACACACACACACACACACATCTGTAATCAATACCCCAAGATATCTTCTGTTAAAAGAAATATCCAGAGTGATATCTTAAAAAGCTTTTGTGAAAGGGACAAAACCAATGTGTTCATTGCCTGTAGCTGAAGGAAAGGAGATTCAACCACTGTTCTTTTCCCTAAAACCTGGAGGAAATGAGTATTTAAGAGATTCAGTCATTGTTCTTTTCCATAAAAGTAAATAATCTAGTCAACGAGCCAAAGCTGCTCACAAGCCACAATCACATAAGTGTTAAAGTTAAGCAACTAGTAAACATTGAAATGGGCTGAACAGTAAAACTAAGACTTTCTCTCCTAAATCTCCCTTCCATAGTCTCTTTCACTTTATTATTATTTTTCTTATTTTCTATTTTTATTTTTGGGAGCATTGTGCACAAATACTGTTTGCTGGATTCCAGAACTCCAGACAAGAGACTGGACTGGAACTTTACAAAGGATTTTGAACCCATTCAAGGAAATTTAAAAGAGAAAAGTGAGACTAATTCAGGCTTTGTCAGAATCTGGAGCATAATCCCAACATGAGGCCACACCATTACATTAGGCTAAGAGTGCCTTAAGGTTGCCACAATAATAAAAATAGTTGATGGACAGTGATGCAGTTTAAATACTTTTAAAGAAAATTAAGAAATAAAAAAGAGTAAATAACCACCTATATAACTATGGTAGATCTGTATTTTCCTGCCTAATAAATTTATCAACTAATAATACTGGTCTGACATATCTTTAATAAAACTATGTTAGAATTTTTTTTTAAAGTGTGTCACTTCTCTGGCTCATCAGCAGTTCCTTTGCTGACTTATATTGGCCAAGAAATGAATATTTTATTAGACTTGATCAATATTGAATCTGACCCAATAAATAGGTAATCTCTCAATGTTTCAATGCTGATATAGAGATACTCAGAACAACCTGAAATTAGGATGTTAGATCCACACTACCAGCAATATTGATTTCACATTCTTTAATATTAAAAACTGTAGGTACAGTTGGGGTATATCAACCAAAATAAGGATTGACCATACTTTCCTGGTGGATATGCATTTGCTTTCTTACAATATACAAAATGATTATTCAATTCAAAAGCATTCATGGTGAACGAACAAATTTTAATAACACATTTCCCACTGATTGATTTCTGGACACTATAATTTAATGTGCATTTAATTAATGAGATGAAGTTTCTGATAAACTGCTTGTGATGAACTTCCTTATTGTGTTATTTATCTACTGAAGGACAAGCAAATACTTGCTAAGAACATTTGTAAGCTCATGAAACTTATTACTGTATTTCAGGTCTAGATGGTATTTCGACATTTCTGCTTTTTCTTTTAAATGATGCCTAGAAAAACTTTTAGTGTGTAGTTTGTCCTTGAGAAAACAGATTTATCGTGTGGTTCAGTATTGGTTGCCTAAACTACCGTACATCCTTTCATGGCTGAATTGCTGAAACTGTATTTTGTGTAACTTGAATACAGGCATTTCAATAAACAGTAATTTAGAATGTCAAACTACTGTTTGGCTGCCTATCTGATTTCATGCTGGTTGCTGTTACAATGATTTAGCTACACAATAGGTATAGCTGCCATATCATATCCAGTATGTTTATATGGAAAAAGGGATTCAATATCTGAAATTGTTCACCTCCAGTATTGATATCACTGACATCTAAATGCTATGTATTGTGATCTTTGAAACTTTTCAGTTATTGCCAGAGGCTTCTCAGCTATCTATAAAACAATCAGGGACAGAGGGGTGTTGGTTAGAACCCTACATTACAGCACTTTTCCAGTTAGCTCTCATCTAAAAGAGCAAAACTTTAGCCTGTCCCTTTCTTGAGGTTTGCCTAACAATACAATACAATAATTTCAGATGTTGCTAGAAGTTTTCAAGACAAGGGAACATAGAGAGTTTCCATACATCAAAAGCAAATTCTAGGTCATCTAAACTAGCATTAACAGCATCTGTCAAGAATAGGTTTTTCCAGCTATAATTGGACTTGCCAAGGACTGAACCTGGGACCTTCTTCATGCATATCACACATTCTACCATGCGATGGTGAACATTTTTCTGGTTGGGTGCCAAAAGGGTGTGCATGCAATAATGCATGTGTGCATGCCCACACCCATAATTCAATGCCATACCCGTGCATGCATGCACAACACACCCCGTACTCCCCCTTGTGCATGTGTGCATGTCTCACTGAAGTTTCCAGAGTTCCGTTAGGCCCATTGGGGCATTTTATGCCCTCCTCAGGTTTCAGGAAAGCCCCCTAAAGCCTGGTAAGGGCAAAAACCACCCCTACGGAAACTACCGGAAGTTCATTTCTCTTATCAAGATACCCAGAACTTTCGGTACTTCTTAATGGTGATGCTACTTCTTTATGAACATGATAATCAAAACAACTGACACTCTCTGCCTGTCAAAAATATCAACTGTGAAAACTAGGTGTTCAACTATTTTTTCCTCTCTTTGTTTCCACCTGGGTCTCCAAGAAGTGGGAGCTCTGCTTGTGGGGGTGTGGACCTTTAATCACAGCCAATTTCAGAAACAAACTAGAAAGTGGGTCTGTCAAATCAACAATTTTATTTGGTTACTAAAACATATCCAGTTGTTCATCCTTAAGGGGTACCCTAATGATGTATTCCCCTTCCTGGCAAGCAGAGAAACACAAGCTATTTTTTAAAGATTCTGGAAGTGCATATTTGCACAATTTCTTGAGTTTCAAAAGCAAACAGAATGTCATTTTTTTTACATGTTCAGATACAGTACATTATGGCTTTATGTCATTATGGAAAGTATACCTCTAAGTATCCAAGAAGATCCAAGAACTGAAAGTAGCTTTGACAGTGTAGGACTTCAGAGATTTTGTCCTGAAAACAGTATTTATTCTTTTACATTACTATGAAGATATATAATATGAAGATTATTTAAACTATTAACAATTCTTCATGGTGCTTGGGTAGAGGTAGATTAGGATTAAGTGTGGTTGGGAAGTTTGTGGGTTGATGGGTTTGAGAATTCAGCTATTGTTGTATGTACCAGGTTATAAACATCAATGCATAACATGGTTCATTTTGATATAGATCAGTGATTGTAAAAGTGTAATTTGAACATATACTGGGGGTAATAGAGCAATTTGTAATTGCTTGTTTCTGAGCTGAGGATGCAACTTGGGACTGCGGAGACAGTTATGTAAGAGATTTTTTTGGGGGGGAAGTGTTAATTACATTATTTGAGACCAGGCAAAGGAGTAATGGGGGTCAGGCAATTTAAGAATCCCTGATATAGAACCTTACATTGTCACAATAGCTGTCCTTCATTAACCTTCATTGAGACTTAGTGTGTTATGTGCATTTAGACGATACATTTATACAGGCTTTCCTTAAATTTACTTTTTTGGTTTTATAAGTTACCATTTTGTTTCACTTACCCACACAGATTGTGGAGGTTGATTTTTAATATGTCCAAATTCTTTATTTTTCCCTTATCATTTTCTTTCATTCATACATTATGTCACATTTGTTTGGAATTAACCATCATTAACTATAACCTGGATTGCCTGTTTAAATTTCATTTTCAAAGCATTTTAAATAAAAAAACAGTGGTTAATTATAACTAAGAGTGATTAACAGCAATATGGATAAAACAGTAAACTAGGGTTAAAGCAAACTTTAGAAATAGAAGGGGATTTTTGTAAATTATGCAAAAGTGCATAATTTTCAGCATATGCCACAACTCAATGATGTTGGATTTACATAGTGCGATTATTGTCACAAACAAATGCATTTATTTTCAACACATGCTTTTTCAAAAGGATGAACCTATATATCCTTAGTAATAGCAACACACTTAGACTTATATATTGTTTCACAGTGCTTGACAGCCCTCTCTAAGTGGGTTACAGAGTCATCATATTGCTCCCAACAACCTGGGTCCTCATTTTACTGACCTCGGAAGAATGGAAAGGTGAGTCAACCTTGAGCCGGTGAGAACTGAACTGTTGAAGTGAGCAATGAGTTAGCCTGCAATACTGCATTCTAACCATTGCACCACCAAGGCTCTTAGGTTCAGATGTTTGAAAGCTTTAAGAGGAAATAAAAACGCTGCTGTTAAAGCACTCTGGCTTCCAAAATCTAAACGTGAAACATGTATAATTATTACTGAATATGAATAAACATGGTTCTATTAAACATTGGCGCACTGCCGCATGACCATAATTTCTAAGACAAGGTCTGATATGTTTCCATTTGACTGTTAATGATGAACAAAAACAATATGGTAATCAATAGGGTGGAAGAAAGTGCGGTAGATACTGCTGACATCCTGGAGCAGTTCAAGTAATAAATTTGAAAGGATTTATTACTGTTTTAAATTCTCCAAACAGCCTCTGGAATACAATTGACTATTGAAAAGGGACTGAGTTCTCAATTGCCTTTCCACATTCTTCTACATTTGCATGATGATAAATTATACTTACCAACGGCAGACTTTTCGGGAACATTGGCTGTATAAATGTTCTTGGTGAATTTGGGCTCGTTGTCATTGATGTCATGGATTTTAATGATAAATTCCGATTCTGGTTCCACCTGTCTTCCGGTATTCCGATCTATAGCCTTGGCACGTAACACATACAGAGACCTTTCTTCTCTGTCCAGCCTTTTTGCTGCATGAATATCCCCTGTGTTTTCATCTATAACGAATACGCTGCCAGCTCCATCTCCTGTTAATATGTATTTTAAATTCCCATCTCCTTTATCTTGGTCAGTGTGCAGCTTTAAGAAAGGAAAAAAGAAAGGGACAGACAGAGAGAGCAAATTTAATAAATTGCTGCATTGTTATTAAAGACAATCTGTTTCAGCAGATATGAATAGGACTTCACAAATCTTTTCTGTAATTGAGGTCAGCAGTGGTTATCATCTCTTTCATTGATGGAGAAATAAAGTGACAAAAGATTTTGGTCACACAAGCAAAATGCTTTAGAAAATGGATAAAGGACAAAGAAAGTATAGAAGGAAAGTTTACTGTAGTAAAACTAAAGGGAGATGACAAATGTAGTTTCTTTCCTAGGTTGACTTGTACCAACAGAGTTTTTATACAGAAAAGCATCCTATTGATTGATAGCAATTAGTAACCTTTCTACCGTTTAAGTATATTGCCAGTTTTTCCGAATCATTATGTGTATAAAGGTATTTCTTTTCAAATGAGGTGAAGTGTTTCTTTTAAAATAAGTAATAAAGAAAAGAAAGTATAACAATTGCCTACTTAAAATCAAATATAGAAAATCTAGTCCAGAATCCTGCTAAACAAATTGAAATATATCTGTCATAACACAATGCAAGTTACCCTTTGAAGACCTCAAATGTAAAGGTCCCTTGGATATGGAGAACTAATGAATAATAGGACTGAGATGAGATTTATAAGAAAATGAAATATATATTTATTCTTTTATGTATGCATGCATAAATGGCTTTACCTACTATTATTTATCAATGGTGAACTAAACAACTATTACTGAAATTATATATATATATACCGTATTTTCACGACCATAAGCCGCACCGGATTATAAGCCGCAGTATCAGTTAACGTTAATTTTTCAAACTTTTTTCATATATAAAGCGCACCGGGTTATAAGCCGCACGTTTTTTTTGCAACATCTGCCACTCCTCGCACTCCGCACTACATGATACACCCCCCCCGCACTGTTCGTCCAGTAAGGTCGGGGAGGCGTTGGGCAGAATTGGGAGGGAGATTTTCAAAGAAGCGCACCAAATATCTCCCGCGAACTGAATCTGAATCTCCCTCTCAATTTTACGCTCAAACTGGAAGCTCTCCCACATGTCCCTCGGGTCTCTCCCTCTCAATGTTTGCGAGAGCTTCCAGTTTGAGCGTAAAATTGAGAGGGAGAGACCCGAGGGACGTGTGCGTGCCTGCGCGCGGTCATTCGCTTGCGAGCTTCAAGTTTGAGCGTAAAATCGGGAGGGAGAGATTTTCGATCTTTTTCCATATATAAAGCGCACCGGGTTATAAGCCGCACTGCCGGTTTTTGATCAAATTTTAGGATTTTCAGTGCGGCTTATAGTCATGAAAATACGGTGTGTGTGTGTGTGTGTGTGTGTGTGTGTGTGTGTGTGTGTGTGTATATATATATATATATATATATATATATATATATATATATATATATATATATATATATATATATATATATATATATATATATATATATATATTCAATTAGACTTATATATGGCTTCACAGTGCTTTACAGCTCTCCCTAAGCAGTTTACAGAATCTGCATATTGCCCCCAACAACCTGGGTCCTCATTTTCTCACCCTCAGAAGGATGGAAGGCTGAGTCAACCGTGAGAAGATGAGAATCAAACTGCCAAATCTACAGATAGCAGTCAGCAGAAGTAGCCTGCAATGCTGCAATACTGCATTCTAACCACTGTGCCACCACGGCTCTCTATACAAGTAGTCCTTGACATAACACATTTGTTTAACAATCTTTTGAAGCTACAGCAGTGCTGAAAGCAATGACTTAGGACCAGGCCTTTGACTTACAACTATTGCAGCTTTCCCATGTCAAGTGGTCAAGATTCAGGTCATTGGAACTGGCATGTATTTATAAGAGTTGCAGCATTTTGGGTCATTGGAAGATTGCCCTTGCAATCTTCCTCGGGGTTTACTTCCAATGAGTAAAGTCAAAGGGAAGAGCTACACTCACTTAACAACTGCATGTTTTGGTTAATCACTGCAGCAAATGGGTACATATCAGGTATATAATTAATTAATTATTAATAATTGCAACATTCAATGATGAAGGTTTCAGTCCCAATTGTGATTAGAAGTCAGGCTCTATCTGTAATATATTTTATTTAGTTTTGCATTCCTTTCAAAATGGCTTACAACAATTGAAGCCCACAATGATCAAAACAGCCAAGGTTTTGGGAACAATTGCACAAACCACACTCCACCCCTTTTGTATGTGATAATGTGCGCACAAAGGAGTTGTGGTTTGGATTTTGAGATCAATTTTTTCTATCTTGCCTCTTTTGGTCTTCTACCTCTCTCCTTCTCCTGTTCGTCACTTATAGGAACAGTTCTTAGGCAGTTGGGCACCTTTAAAACAATTGAAAACTTACTGTGAATATTGTTACAAAATGGCAGCTAGAAGAGCCTTACGACTAATGAATTTTATAAAACTCTACCTCCAGACCACAAAAGATAAGAGATAAGATAAGATAACCTTTATTGTCTTTTTTTCTGTGAACACACTGGCACATACTGAAAGATGAAATTGTGATGCCTTCTCTCAAAAGAAAATAAATATATAATCACACATACATGCACACACACACACACATTATATATATATATATATATATATATATATATATATATATATATATATATATATATATATATATATATATATATATATATATATATATATATATATATATATAGTATTTGTGCTGATAAATAAATAAAGGGAGACTAGTATAGATCTATTTCAAGCTATTTAGCTCTCATCAGCTAGCCATACCCTTACTGGGATTTGAACCTATATATATACACATACACACATACAGAAGCACACATAAATATACACATATGTGTATTAATCACAATCCATCTTGAATATATGGTGTGGGGAAAGAGTCTTTAAAAAGTCAACATAAGTACTTGGCCATTTGGAAAAGAAACCAAAATCTAAAGTTGCTACAAAAACATTTTACATCTTTACCCTGGGGACAGGAGTGGCTTCTGCTTGGCTTTACTGTTGGTTCACTTGTGCACATGCTTTGTGCTCTCTTTGCACTGGATGTGTGCTGTGCACTTGTGCACAGTTCAATTAAATTGTTCTGCACATGCGCAGAACTAAAAAGCAAGAGGGCAGAGGTGATGACGGTGATGAGGGAACGGATTCAGGGGTGTGGTAGTCCTGGGTCTCTGCCGGTTCCAGTGACCGAGACTGCCATACTACCACTATCGGTTCAGCTGAACTGGGCCAAACTGGTAGGAACCCACCACTGACTGGGGCTATGTAAACAACTATGTGTATGGTTTAACTTTTGTCTTCAGTAAAAATTCTAATCTTGTTGAGCTAACTCAATGAATCTTTTGCTCTATCAAGAATTGAGGCTAAACTGGGAAGTGTCAAAGTTTGATCATGAATCTGGTTGAGTAAATATGTTTTAATTGAGTTATAGAGTGTTATAAAATACAAAAGTAAAAAGTAAATAGAAGAGCAGTGAGGGGGAGAAGGGAAAGGGGGAAGATAAGCGAGGAAAGATGGGGGGAAGAAAAAGAAGCATTGACTTCTGAGTCTCTCTCTTATAGTAAAATAAGGCATTAACATCAAATCACAACTTCTTGCTTTTCCATAATAGTATAAACAAGCCATTTCAATGAAGATCTATCAGTCCAATCTGTAGAACCCAAAATCAGAGTTTCATTCTGATCCACATCGAGCATGAAGTTCAGAAGAACTTCCATGTAAAACACTGTTTGATTCAGTGGGCAAAGAATTTTGGATATAATGTGATGCTTGAACAATGGGAAATATATGGACAAAGGGTTAAAAATTTATATTAAATTATAATCTAATAGAAAATGTATATAAGATGGTGTATTGCTGGTATTTAACCCCAGTTGTCTAAGTCGTATAAAGGTATGTCAAATGAATGCTGGAAGTGTAAAAACAAAGAAGGGACTTTTTAATCATCTATGGTGGACATGTGATAAAGCAAAAAAAAAAAAATATGGTTCATATTTTAATATAGAAATTTTTGAAAACGGAGATAAAAATGAAACCAGAACTTTTCCTTTTGGGCCTAATGGAAAAAGAACTGGAGAAAAAATTTGGAAGTTTGTTACTATATACGTTGACAGCAGCAAGACTATTGTGTGCAGAAAAATGGAAGGAGGCTTTGATTCCTACCATGGAAGAAGAATGGTTGCAGAAGTTGATGGGAGTTGGCTGAAATGGCATAAATGGCTACTTTGATTAAAGAAAAGATCATAAGTACTTTTGTTTCCACCTGGACACCACTTCTGAAATTTTGATCATGAAGACTACCTACCACCCAGCTTCTCTATTCACTAACCTCAAATCCATTTGATGGTCTTAGCATTTTAGCCCGGTGTATTGAAGTGTGAATCCTCTCTGAAAAAGCAGGACACTAAAGAGGTGGGGCTCCCAGGCAAGAAGAATGGAGTTGTCATGGGAGGGTGAGATATGCAGTAAGGACCACAGGCTGGGGGCAGGTTGGAGGGAGACCCGGGGGGGGGGGGGGGCAGCAGTATTTGCAGCCAGTTTGGGAGAGGCCTGGGAGGAGCAGCAGAAACTGCAGGTGTGGTACAAGGGTGGTGCTGCCGGGAGGCACTATGGGTAATGGGAGTGTGTAAAGGGATAACACACAGCATGAGATACTTGGGATCTCAGATTCCATAGCGGGTTTCTTGGGGGAGGGGGAAAGGTCAAGTTACTGGCGTGATTTGCAACCTCCGCTGCCAACTTTCCAATTGATTTTGCTTGTGGGAAGCAGCAGGGAATATTGCAAATGGTGATCACATAACTGGAGTTTGGCGCAATATCATAGTTACGATCTGGACACCACAGAACCCAGATTGTGAGGATGTGACTGGAGGGATCCTGTGTTGGCTGAAACTTCAAGGACCGAACATAAATCATTTATTTTCAGTGCCACTGTATCTTTGAACACTCTCTGAACAAAAGGACATACGCTGACACCTACCTGTACAGTGCATTTATGTGATGCACTTGGTAGTTGTATATTTACTGTCAGAGAGAGAGTATTCTGAGTTTATACTTTAATGTATTTCCTTATGTTGCCTCACATAAAGAGATTGTTTTTGTTAAAAGAATGTAAGAAGAAATAGGCATTATTAGATTGAAAGAAATATTTATTTCATCTGAACCCTTGAGGTTCTCTATTCCCTTGAAAATTTCTGTCACAGTTGCTGTCAAAGACCCTTGAAGTGAAAAAAAAACCATCTGCAATATTTGATATTTCAGATAAAACTATCCTGAAATTTCCTTCTTAGTTGTTTCCTCAGTAGTTTTCTTCCCTCAAAAAGAAGATTTTGTTTTTCTACCATATTCTCAGAGTCCCCAGGGTTAATTTTAATTCCTCTTAATGCTGTTCTGGAGCTTATTTTATTGTTGGAAGCAGTAGAGGGAGCTAATGCAGGGAGTATTGCTCTCTGTTGCTCCATTTTTCATAATTCTGAAGTCTGTGCAGCTGCTCGCAATTCCTAATTGTACAAAACATCCTTATGATGCCTTCTTTTGATGTTTAAGTTTAATGTTTAAGTAAATCACGGAACGTAAGGAAGGCAGCATCCCACTGGAGAGATGATGGCATACTGTAAAACAAGCCATTCGTGAGAGCCAGTCAAAGTCTCTCCGCCTTATCAGAAGCAATTCTGATTAAATTTGATTGAACAGGCCAGTCTGAGAATTTCTGGTCTGGGTAGCAGGTTGGGTTACAAGACCACCAACCTCCACCCACCCCAAAGATTTCACTTTCCATTAATTCCTATTTAATATCTAGATGCTTGGGGTCATCTATCAATCAATAGTTTACTATAATCAGTATGCTGATAATGCACATCTTTACATCTCTCCTCAGTCTAAATAGGCTGCAAGACATATTTTGTTGGCTTCATCCAAGTGAGGGGATATCACTGCCCCTTTCCACTATCAAAATGTGGAGCTCGAACCAGACAGCAATGTTTGAATTGACACAAGTTAAAACAATGCTGCTTTCAGTGTGAAGCAGGATTGTCCACTGCCAAAGCAACCTCTACCCATATTTCCCTGCTTCACATTGAAAGTATGTCAGCTCAAGCATTGCTATTTAGTTTGAGCCCCACTGGGGCCACTAATGCCCTTCAAAGGTGGTTAGCATCCCATACTCACAACTGGGTACCACGGCAAAGTAAATGTGTCCATAATCAAAAAGAAGGAATTATAACAGAAAATGTTTGAACTTGCATTGTGGCAATCTGCAATTTTCATGATTTTCCCTCTCTCTCTCTCCTCCTTCTCCTCCTCCTCCCTCCCTCCCTCCCTCCCTCCCTGTGTGTGTGAGAAAGAGAAAAATGGGGGTTGCCAAACAAATCATTCTTAGCTGATAGCAACTCCAGAAAGAAAAGACATAGCATAATTCCACATAAGAAAAGAGGGGGGCTCTGTTGTGCTGTAAACATAAAGGAAAGGCTTCTGGAAGAAGAGGAGAGAGAAGTACAATGTCTGGTAGGCCAGCATGAATTCTGGACAGCGCTGACCGCTGATGGCTTTTTATCCGTTCAAGAAGAGGCCAGGGAAAGACTTTTGAAGTCGTTATGAGTGAAAGGCCCAAAGAACCCACTAATAGAAAATCCAATACAAATGACTCCTGCGAAAGCCACAAGGAAGACGAAGTCCATATACTGTCAGCCACAGAAAGAGACGAACAGCCCACCAGTGAATGCCAGTCAACATAAGTAACTCCCTTTATTTACTCCCGTCACAGAGAAAATCTAGGATGGCTAAGATTCAACAACCACTTGGCGGCACATAATGAACCAACCAACCAATCACTTACTTTTAAGTAGGAAGTAAGAAGGGAAATTAGAATAGAAATACCTACATTTACTCCTTGCTCTCGCTGCACATTTATTACTTAGAACCAGACATGTTGTATGGTAAAATACTTTTTTTCTCAAAGATGGCTGAATATTATTTTAACAGCCGGGGGGGGGGAATTCGAGCAATTCTTCACCATGATGAAACAGACATTCATGCCTCTGGAAGGTTAGGTACCACATCAAAATGGATTTCAGCAGAACTGGAAACACAGTCTGCCTCCAAACTCTTCTTTTGCTAACAGTGAGAGGAGGGATTGTTAGGAGGGATTACTCAGGTAATGATAAGGTACAACTGTTTTTGATCTACAATCTTTTCTAATTCCTTCATTCCTTCCTCCTTCAATAATCTGTAAGTTAACACTCTCTGCCTTACCAAAGAGAATACAAGTTGTGTCTTCACAAGATTTCCTGTCTCTCTTCCTTTACTTGAAACAAAATTATTTGTTCGTCATTACATTTTCCTCCTTCCCTTCCTCCTTCCAGGCCAGCTGGCTTCACAAAGACTATTGCTATTGCTATACTATGGGTAGCTTACAAAATATCAAATGTATACTTAAAATACCCTTAAAATTACTATTAGAAACATACCATAACAAAACATGACTTCCCAGACAAGACAAGAAGATTCAAAAAATATAACTTCTTGTCAGTTTCCAGAATCTTTGTAGGGTAAAAAAAAAGCCATACCTATCTTAGAGGGAATGCTATTTCAAAGGGTTGCAACAAAGAGAAAGTGATATGCCTGACATAAGGAAATCCCTTCCTATGCATTAAAAGAAAGGTTGAATTTAACATTATCCACCTAGCATGGAAGAACAGTGTCAATATACTTAACATGCAGGTAATGCCGAAGAAACTTATAAAGTCCCCCCTACCCACACAGTCATTTTGTTCTTTGTTTTGTATAAATGTAAATTTTGGAAATCATTTCTGCTCTAATTCATTAAAAAAACTGACACAAAACAGAATTTACTTGTTATTACTAGCATCACTATTCAGGGCACAAAAACAAAGGAACAGAATTGCTTCCATAGCCATGGAGCACAGTACTTTGGTACAATGGAAATTAGTGAATAATATAAATCAGCCAATCTAATATAATGATTATCTAATGCTCTAACTTATCATGTAGAAAAAAATGAAGGCTGGTGGATTTTATGGTTAGGCCTAATGTGAAAGCAACAAAACGTGTAAGCCAGACATGCTGCTTATGATTGAAGAGAGGAATGTCAGTGTTTGTAAATATCAAGGAGGAAAATGTGATTTGAAGATCTAGGACCCAACGATGAAAGCGGAGAATTACTTATTTATTTCTGCCAGTTCAGTGACTTTGCCATTGCTAACACAGTCTTCAAACAACCAAAATGAATATTATTACTATGTTTTCCCCAAAACATTGTTCATAACCATGCATTTTGGCCCCCCAAATGGGATTTAATGTGCCTGTTAATAGTAAAAAAAACAAAGATTTGAAGCAATTCAGTACAATGGAATTTCAGCTAAGCAATAACAGGACTCCAAGAAGTAATTCACAGAGAAACTCCTGCTTGACTGTTGAAATCGACATTGGATCCTATTTTTCACACCGGCGTTGTACTTCTCCATTAAATATTTTTGTTTTCTTTAAGAAAATTTCAATTTTGGAACCACACTTTTTCATCTTTCTTTAGACCCGATAGAAAAAAGGCAAAGCAAGCTCACATTTAGCATGGGCTAAATGTGGGAATACAGGCAGTCCTCAATTTATAACCACATGCTTATTATTGTTTGAAGTTATGATGGATCTTCCAGGTGGTACTTATGGCTTTCTGATGGCCACCACTCCCATACTCACATGGTCGCATGTCAGGCAATTGGCAACTGGCCTGGATTGACAGCTTTTTTATAGCATTCCAGTCACATGATTGCATTTATGATGGTCATTTTTCTGAAAACGAGCATTTACTTCCAGTTTTCAGCAAAGCCTATCTTTAACAAACCATTGGATCACTTAATGGTTGTCACAAAAAAGGTCATAAAATTGGATCCATTATGTGGTGACCTGCTTCATGTCCATAATGACAGTCCATTATATTATGATTGCAAGTCAAGGACTACATATCACATTTTTCGGAGTATAAGACGCACCTTTTTCTCTAAAAAAGAGGCTGAAAATCTGGGTACACAAAATCTTATACACTGAATACAGCATTTTTGGCCTCCTGAAACCCCGCCACCTTTGGAAAAATGGCTGTGCGTAGCCTTTAGGAGGCTTCCAGAGTGCTCCTGGGGCCTGGGGAGGCAAAAATGAGCAGAATATGGGCCATTTTTGTACCCCCCCAGCCCCCAGAAGCACTCTATAAGCCTCCTAAAGGCTATGCATGCCCCCTTTTTTGACAAAAATGGGCCTATTTTCATGAAAAACGGGTCATTTTTTGCTTGTTTCTGATCCCCCTCCCAGCCCCCAGGAGCACTCTACAAGCCTCTTAAAGGCTATGCATTGATGAAAAATGGGCCATTTTTGGGAAGTCTGTAGAGTGCTATTTTTTTTTAATTTGCCTCTTCAAAATCTTGGTGCGTCTTATACTCCAAAAAGTATGGTATATCCAAAGATTATGAAGAAACCGAATATCTGTGAAATGTTTTTTCCCCTTAATATTTTTGTTAATTTTAGTATTGTCTGTTAGACATTTATATGATTTTTTTTGTCTGTGAGGGGGAGACAAAAACATAGGATTAGATATATGTTTGATTTTGCATAACTGTGTGTCTATTTCTTACCATGGTAATGGTCTCTTGACTGTTTTTCCCACATGGAACACTGGAATACCTTGAATGAGTGAGAACTTATTAAGACCAAATGCACTGATGTTTTAAAGGTATCAACTTTATTATTTTTAAAATAATACATTTTAAATATGCATTTACAATACAATACTATGTCAGTACAAGAACGGTCTTCTAATGAATTTGCAATATATAAAAATATTTAAATAGTAATAAGCCACCGCTAAGGCTGAGATATTAAATCAGCTTTTGAATTAGCCTAATGGGGCACAATTCAAAATATGAGGATTAATCAAACTGCGTTCTGCTCTCTCCACTGCTGTTGTTAACAAAAGGCCTGAATAATATTCCTCTGAATTTTCTCTTCTCTCATTTTAAAAAGGGGTTGCACTTTACGCTGGACATTTAGCTGCAATTTTCCAAATTAAAATAATGTCCTTGGAAAATGAAAAACATGTTTAAAAAATGAGGACTGTAGGCAGAGAACAACTACTTAATTTTCTGTGTTGGCCTTTCTACTACACTTTGTCTGATAGATAGCTTTCAAATTTGATGAACTCCCAGGTACTTTAAAAAAATGATTTACAGTATATGAATACTTTGGTACTGAGATGATGGATTGAATAGTAATGTAACTTCTACATGGTAAATTAGAGCTAGTGTTTTTTCCACAAAACTGCAATTGTCATGATGTGTTTAAGAATATCTGGCTGGAATGTTTAAAATATTAAAATCCCAGTCAAAATATTTTAATATTTTAGTCTGCAAAATTAACTACTACTTTTTTCTTCATTGGCTACAAAGAAGGTATGCTTTGGTACACTAGTAATTTAAATCTTGGCAAACAACCCCTTAACATACAGTGCTGAATAACAGAAAATCTGTTTCTCTTCCAGGACTTGGAAGTTTGTAGGTAGAGGAGAGATGCTCTTTATATGTTTCATAATTTTAAAAAGTTTTAGCTTACAAATTATGCATTATTCCTAAATAGCCAAAATAATATATAGTTTTACTCTTCAACTATATGAACTAAATTTGAATAAATAAAATGAATTTTGGGTTCTGGTAATGAACACATATGTTTTATATGTGAACTTAAAGAGAAAATAAAACACTGAGCTACATTAATTCATAATAAGACACAAGGATCAGTGTTGTGTTTCTTTACTAATGTTATTCTAAATCAGCAATGCTTTAAGGCACTGAGCCTCTGTGCCTTTTCCTGGGAGTTCAGAGCAGCTATAGGAAAAAATTTGGAAGGCATTAGGAAAGCCATGGATGCATTTAAGAAACTGAAAACCATTATGTCGCTACATGCTCTGAAACACCTTTTGGAGATTGGTTAGACTGACCAACGGTGATTGAATCTGAAGCACCACACACAGTGCAAAAAGGAAAAAAAAAGAATTTTGTTCAGTTTTTAGGAAGAAACCATATTTGCAAGCCTCATGAATGAAACTTATAGTAAACAGAAAGGTCCAGAAAAAGCAGTATTGCACTGAGTTTATAGTAATGTGTATATTGTGGCGTATGAGTCTAAAATATTGTGATGTTCCTGTAACTGTATATTGTTTAACTTGTGTGTATACATTAAATATGTTGCTATTAAATGCACTTCCTTGTATTTCCATTTACCCTGCTTCTGAGTTTTTCAGAGGCAGGTGCTTGAGACCCACAACAGGCACAATAATGAGCAGGTAAAAAGCACCTCTTTTCAAATCACTGAAAACAACCGGCAGCAGCTTCCAAAGCAACAACGTACACAATAAAACGGACAACTCCTTGATTCAGCAAGAGGATCCTGGTCTCTGCTTCCATGTATTGCAAATCACCTCCTTTAGAGGTTCTGAAACACCCGTATCCGGTATATTCTGCAAGAAATCCCGATCTCAGCCTCTGAACCTTAAATCTAGTCCAAGATTATATGAAAAACCTTGTTCACATATACTAGGCTTCCGAGGACACCTTCATCCAGAGGATTCTCAATATGCATATTTGGGAAAGCATGGCTCACTCATTGGGGAGAAAACTGATGATCAATTATCAAATAAACAAAACAATGGCCTTCTCTAAAAGTCCATGGTCTATATAGGGCTATCAACAACCATATAGTCGAGTGAATTAACACCTTCAGATATCCTTGATGTGTTATCAATGCAAGAAACCTTGTTCATGTTGTATAAGCAGCCCCTCAACTATTTTCCAAGTGCCATTCCAGCAAAAAAATAATAATAATTTTCTGCCTGCTGATATCAAACTGAAAATACTTTGGCACATCTTCTATTTGAAATGGTATGGAGGTATGTCAGTCTGAATTTGAAATGCAATTGGGCACCTATGATAAACATGTAAATAATAACATGTATATAGTTTTGGTGAAATTTGAAATAGTGGAACAACAGGTTTAAGAATGACTGAAAAGTGGGCTAAGAATTTTGGTTATAATAAACAAGTGGATCCATAAAAACATGTTAAAAAGTCAAAGTTTACATTGTCTTAGGATCTTAAAGATTTTTTTTTATTAAATGATGCATCATTGGTACATAACACCATAGAAATGACCACGAATACTGTATATAAAAGCACTTCAAATGTATCTTGATAATTGAACAACATGAAGGGACATTTTATCATACTTGGTGGAGTTATAAAAGAAGCTAAAAAAGATGGATTTAAATATGTACTTTGAAACAGAGAATTTTAAAGATTAATATTCCATTGAAGTCAGCACATTTTTTTAGGAATAACAAATAAATGGAAAAAAGACAGAAGATTATTTTAATATATGATTACTGTGGTGAGATGATTTTATGCACAAAGATTGAAAGATTTGACACCACCCACTATGGATGGTGAAATTGAGAGATCTTGCTGAGATGGATAAATTAACTTCTTTGATTTGATAAAAGACACTAACTACGTTTATTAATGACTGGTAACCCCTTATAGATTTTTGTATAAAAATGAAGCAAATGAACTTTTGATTTATGGCTTTGATGATTAGACAAGAGAGCTGATAAAAGGAAGAACATTTTATATTATTTTAGAGGGAGATCTTAACATATAATTGTACTTAGAACTGCTGTGAAGAATATCAGAAATAACTTCTTTATATCTATCCTTTGCATTTTCCAACTTTCTTTTCTTGGACTTTTTGCTCTCTTTTTTCTTCCTTAGTTTATATTAATTTATATTAGCTTTTATCTTATTTAAAAATGACAATAAAAATCATATATTAACAATAAGGAAGACAGATATTTAGAAAATCACATATTGTGCCTACTTTCAACTAATTTATCTAAATTAAAGAGTGACCAGACTGTTTTACTATATAATGCCATCCGAAGAGTTGCATTTCAATCTAGGTTGGCTACCTAGTTTTTATGGGCACCAAACGTTATTTGATGGGAGAGTCATGGCAACATATCATTATAAACTGGTCAATTCTATACACCAATGAAACTTTTGAAGGGAAAATTGCAGTGTTCTTCTCTCTGTACTGCTGCAGGTAACATCATAAAATTTCAATTACTATCACTTATATCAATAAATATAGTTTCAGTGAAATATGTGGAGTCATTTTCTCAATCTGGCTTACTTAAAAAGGCTGACGTCAACACATCTGCCCAGCCCTAATTCTGCTGGCATCCAAAAACATGGATGTTTTCCCAGTTATAGGAGTTGGGAGGCTGAAGACTCAAGAGAAGGATGATATTGTAGCGACTCTTGTAGTTTTCCTCAAGTGCCACTATTTATATTATGCTTGGTTGCATAGTCATCCAGATATTTAGACTGAATTTTGCATTTTTATCCACTTATTGAGTCCTTCCTAAGGTCCTGGGATAGGCAGATGTTGTTTTTGATGGTGTTAAAGGTATCGTCAAAGGATTTATGCTGTTCCAAGTAAATCTGCCTTTCACAATTGACTGCTGGCAATTTTGTCAATGCCAATGATGTTCAAGGGATTATGATGAATATCATTAATTTTGGTGAGGGTTTTTTAAAGTTTTAATTTCATGATAGTCCCCTGAAGTTGCTGTTGCAAGGAATGCAGCCAGATAAATTGACTAAAATAAACAAACAAGCATATGAAAGGACATAGCTGAAACATAAGTGATATTTATGCCTAAGAGTCATTTTGACTGGAGAAGAGAGCATTTTATTTCTGAGAAAAGCTGTGGTTGCCTTTCAGTTTTGCTTTTATTTCAGTTTTATTCTAGAGCTGAAGCTGCAAATTACTTGTGGGAAAGAGTAGAAGTACCAGGCATTTCTAAGAATGAGGGAAAGCTTGTTGTTTGTGATACTGCTTGTTGACACGGTTTCATTTCCTCTTCAAGGCCACTAGTTATAAAGCCTCAGCAAGCCTCAAACCATCATGTTTTGTCAGAGTGATCTGCCATGTACTGATTTGCTGTGATGCCTCAATGTCTATGAGGGATGATTGAGAATTATGTGTGATACTTTATTCAAGAAGGATTTGGCAGAACAGACGGACTATTTCAAAAGAGGGTAGAAAGTGAAAACAAGATATTACAATATGAAGAGGGGGGGAGACCTACTGCATACAGCTGGTGAGAACTATTTTTACTCTCCACTCTTAAAAGTCCAAACTTTGCATGTTAAATTGTAAAGCTGAATTTGAATTGTACACTTTTTACTTAGCAGCTATTTCACATTTATATGGCATGTTACATATGGGTGCCATTACACGTTTGGTACCACCTGGTACATATGGCTGCCTTAGGAACCATCTACCTCTAGGAGATGTGCTCTGAATCCCAATGTGTTAGATTAGATAATTTGTGTGTTTAGTAAGCCATGCAGCTTGGTCCATGGTGAAAAAACGGTTATGCATTGAAAATTTCATCTGTTGTCTGGAAGAAGTTTAGAAAGTGGGAAAAGAAGGCTTAGGATATTTTCCACTTCCCTTTGGATAAGAATGCAATGTAGTTATATGGTATCATTGCAAGGTTATTTATAGAAAGGCAAATTGAACACATTGGAATTAAATGTCTATGGAGATTCTCACTCATCCAGGTCATCGTTGATGAGAGTAATTAGTATTTATTGAGTTTGTATGCCGCCCTATTCCTGAGAGACTCAGGGTGGCTCACAATAAAAAAGGGAGGGGATACAAAAAATAAAATAAAAACAACAATTTAAAATTCTACAACAGTGAATGGGGCTGGATAGTTCAACAGCCCCAGGCCTGCCGGAACAGCCAGGTCTTAACCACTTTATGGAAGGCTGGAAGGATAGTAAGGGTCCGGATCTCCACGGGGAGATCATTCCAGAGGGCCGGAGCAGCCACAGAGAAGGCCCTCCCCTGAGGAGTCGCCAGCCAACATTGGCCGGCAGATGGAATTCAGAGGAGGCCTAGTCTGTGGGATCTAATAGGTCTTTGGGAGGTGAATGGCAGGAGGCCAGTTGGTCTCTCAAGTAACCAGGTCCGATACCATGTAGGGCTTTAAAAGTAACGACTAGCACCTTGAAGCATATCCGGAGACCAATGGGCAGCCAGTGCAACTCACGGAGAGGTGTAACGTGGGTGTACCAAGGTGCACCCACAATCGCTCGTGCGGCTGCGTTCTGGACAAGCTGAAGTCTTTGAACACTCTTCAAGGGCAGCCCCACGTAGAGCGCATTACAGTAGTTCAGTCTTGAGGTGACGAGGGCATGAGTTACTATCCGAAGGGCCTCCCGGTCCAGGTAGGGCCGCAATTGGTGCACCAGGTGAACCATTGGTGCTTCAGTTTGAGATGCAGGCAGTACAGACTGTCCCCAACAGCACCCATGCTCAATAATAAAGGGACACAGGGCAGAAAACACCCTGCAGAAAGCACAGCTCCTGTCATGCCCCCATGGGAGCAAGAGAAGAGGAGCTGACCCTGAGCCCACAGAGATTGAGGGGGTGGCTGCATAGAAATGAGGGAGGGCAAGGCCAGTCAGGCCAAGACATTTCAGAAAAGCTTGTAGACAGGGAGGAAGAGGGGCAAGGTGAACATAAGTTTTCTCACCTTGCTTACTGGACTACGCAAGAGGAGGCTGTTGAAAGTGCATGTGACAGCTTTGCCCCAAGGCTTGTAGTAAATGTGGGGATGTTTGGGGGCAAAGTTGTAGCAATAGAGGAGAGTTACACCTGTTCTCTGGCTGTGTTGCTTTCGTGCTATGCCCTGGGTCCTCATAGCTCCAACTTCTCAATGTGATGACAATGACAATGGCAATTAAATGTTTACAAACCTCAACAGAGTCCTTCAGCTTTTCTAACCTATTGATAGTCATCATCACAGCTTATTTCAGATAAAAAAACATACGTTGTCTCTGATAGAACTCTCTTTATCACTGCACTCAGTATCTTTTTTTTAAAATTATTATTTCATGGCAGCAATCAGGAGCCACCTTGGTGATAGGTTACCTATCCAGAAGACAGGAAAATCAGTTTTCTTCTTAATGTTCACTGGAAAAAAATAAAAAAATAAAAATTACATCATCTGAAAAGTTGTAACCAACAATAATCACAGATGAGTAACAGTTCTTAGGTATCAGGGAACGTATAAAATTCTGTCGTCTTCCTGAAAGCTAAAAATAATAATCATAGAAGTAACAAACATTTCAAGCACGGTGAAGACAAGAAGATTAGAAGTGAATGCATCAGGAGAGTGAAAAAGATTTTAACATCTACTTTACATACCAAGGAAAATGGTTGGGTTTGGAACGCTGCAAGCAGATCAGACAGTTAAGAACAAAAAAGGACATTGGAAGAAAATTTGAAGAATAGTGAAGCTAGTATACTACCGTGTTTCCTCAAAACTAAGACTCACCCCAAAAATAAGCCCTAGTATGAATTTTTTGGGGGTGGGTCTAATATAAACCCTCCCCCCAAAATAAACCTGGGGGATGGACGTGGCTAGCACATGGGGGCCAACAATTTCTAGCAGCTGCCCAGACCACCAGCCCATTGGCTCAGTCCAGATAAGTTGTGTGGAGGCAGATGTAAGAGGGAGACAGATGATCCAGACGTGCTCTGTGGCTGCCTGGCTCATGGAAGGCTTGCAGTCTGGGAGGCTGTCATAGTGGCACCAGCAGCACGCAGAGACAGAGGCATGGGGGAGGGAGAGTCAGACAAATTCTGATGCCCCACGTGGGCACCTGCCTGGCTCTGGGCAAGCCAAGAGATGGTGGGATAGAGTGGGCAGCCCATTGAGATCACCTGCCCTCCCCCGCATCTCCATCGCTGCCTGGCTCCGCCATGGATTTTTCACCGAGAAGAAGATGAAGCTTTGTCTGGTTGCAAATGAAGCACTTTGAAGGGTTCCACCACAAAACCGCAGTAGAATAAAGCGCGCTCGACGAAAGCGCGTACGTGACGTCATCACAGCGCGACGAAAACATCGCGCTGTGAGCGGTAAATTTAAAATTAAAGTGAAAACCTTACCCTAACCCCCCCAAACCTAACCCTTAACCTAACCCTTAACCTAACCCTAAACCTAACCCTTAACCTAACCCTAAACCTAACGCTAACCCTTAACCTAACCCTAAACCTAACCCTAACGCTTAACGTAACCCTAAACCTAACCCTAACCCTAAACC
This sequence comes from Thamnophis elegans, assembly GCF_009769535.1. NCBI lineage: Eukaryota > Metazoa > Chordata > Lepidosauria > Squamata > Natricidae > Thamnophis > Thamnophis elegans. The sequence goes on from NC_045546.1 coordinate 87,280,553, forward strand.
TAACCCTAAACCTAACCCTAACGCTTAACGTAACCCTAAACCTAACCCTAACCCTAAACCTAACCCTTACCTTTATGTGAATCGGCTTGCTTTAATTTAATTTTAATTTTAATGTAATTTATTTTTATTTTTTTTCGTCACGCTGCTGATGACGTCACGTACGCGCTTTAATCAGGCGCGCTTTAGTCTACCGCGGTTTTGACGGGTCACGCTTTGAAGCACTCGTTTCAAAGAGTTCCACTTGCAATCAGACAAAGTTTTGAGTCTCCTTCATTTCTCTGTCTGGGCAAAAAGTGTTTGGATGCCTATGAGTGATTTGCTCCATTCCCAAGTGTCCCATAAGCACCCAAACCCTTTTTGCCCAGATGGAGAAATGATGGAGACTCTAAACTTCGTCTGTTCGCAAATGGGATGCTTTGAAATGGAGCAATTGTCGTACATCATTTGCGTACAAGCAAGAGTGGTGGCACCATTAAATAGAGAAAGTCATAGAAAACAAGAAGCTTAAAGTGCTCTGGGACTTTAGAATTGAAACAAAGAGAAAGCTGCCACCCTGATTTATATCTGTCAATAAGAAAAACAAAACAAATTTTGTTAGTGGATGTGGCAACACCTACAGACAGAAGAGAAGGAATTGGAAAAGATAAAATACAACAACCTGCAAATAGAAATAGAATGACTGTGGAAAAAGAAAGTGAAGTTAGTACCAATAATAATGGGCAACTCGAGCGCAATCCCAAAACAATTGGAGCCTCTCTTGACCACCATTGGGATTAACAAATTCATCATCGGTCAATTGCAAAAGGCAACTTTACTTGGAACCATTTAAACCCTGCAAAAATATCTGTAACACCATCAAACATTCACAATTGCCAGTCCTAGGTCCTTGGGAAGATTGGATGATCAGACAAAGATGCCAATCTAGTCTGAACATCTGGCTGACTGTGATGAACAGCATCAAGCACATGATGTCACAAAGATTAGAAGTGAATACATCATGACAGTGAGAAAGGATTTTAAAGTCCAAACTCAATGGAGAAAATGCCATCAAGCAATTTCTATTCTTTCTATTTTATGTAAGTAAAAATTAAAAAAGAAATCCTGCTTGGAAAAGTGTACGATAAGAAAATTGTTTCTTGTCTACATATAAAAGGTAAAGGTTCCCCTCGCACATATGTGCTTGTCATTCCCGACTCTAGGGGGCAGTGCTCATCTCCATTTCAAAGCCGAAGACCCAGCACTGTCCGAAGATGTCTCGGTGGTCATATGGCCGGCATGGCTAAATTCTGAAGGCACCTGGAATGCTGTTATCCTTCCACCAAATGGGGTTCCTATTTTTCTACTTGCATTTTTAAATGCTTTCAAACTTCTAGGTTGTCAGAAGCTGGGACAAGTAACGGGAGCTCACTCAGTTACGCGGCGCTAGGGATTCGAATCGTCGAACTGCTGACCTTTCTGATCAACAAGCTCAGTATCTTAACCACTGAGCCCCAATGTCCCTGTCTACATATACATCCAGAATAGAGTTCGAAGGGACATTGGAGGTCTTTTAGTCCACCCCCCCCCCCCTTTTCTCAAACAGGAGACCGGCCTATATAACATGCCAGAGTTAACAAATGTTGATAAGAAAAAACTGTTTGCATAAGAAAAAAAAAGTCTGGATATGGCAGTACATGGGGACAACAGAATAGAAGAGAAAATTACAAAATACAAAGACCTGAAAATAGAAATGGAACAACTATGGCAAAAGAAGGCAAAAGTAATGCCGATAGTAACAGGCACCTTGGGTACAATCCCCAAAACATCTGGAGCACTGCTGGAGCACCTTCAGTATTGGCAAATCACTGTTAATTGCAAAGAACAGCTTTACTTTGAACAGCTCCTATTCTGTGATGATATCTCTAATATTGCTAAATAACAGCTTCTATGCGTCCTGGGTTCTTGCAAAAGATTTGTTAGGTAGATAAAATGCTAAATCTAGTCTAAATGTCTGACTGATTGTGCAATGAACCATAATAACCACATTAAAATAAAAATGGTTCTCATGATTGTTATAAAACAGCCTCAGAATCTCTGCTGTTCATTGAACTGCATCTAATAAATGGCCTTTGGTTCATTCTATTTACATTCTATATGTAAAATATTTCCAATAGTAAAAAAAAATATCTTGCTTGGAAAAGTAAGAAAATTGTTTCTTGCCTACATATACATACAGAATAGAGTTGGAAGGGACCCCAGAGGTCTTCTAGTCCCACCCCTCTGTTCAAACAGGAAACCCTATACCGTTTCAGACAAGTGACTGTCCAGTCTATTCTTAAAAGCCTCAAGTGAGGAAGGACTCGCAACTTCTGAAGGCAACTTCTGTTCCACTGGTTAATGTTCTCACTGTTAGAAAGTTTCTCCTTAATTCTAAATTGCTGAGTTGTTGTTACCCAGAGATTACCAGATGTGGGTAGATATTTCCTTTCTATTAGTTCATTTGGGCTTTTAAAGCTGTTAAAACCTGGCTGTTCTGGCAGGCCTGGGGTTGACGAGTTCCCTTCCCCGCTCGAATTGTGTGACTGTTGATAGTTTTAAACTTTCTCTGTATTTTGTTTGTTGTGTTACCTTGTGTGTACTAACCCCCCCCCCCACCCTGAGTCCCTCCGGGAATAGGGCGGCATATAAATGCAATAAACCTTTAACCTTTTATAATTTGGAATTTAGAATTACTAGTAATTTTACCCCACTTGTATTTTTTTCAACTGACTCACATTTTTCTACTGTTCTACATTGACAGTAACTGGCAGAGTGCACAGAATTCCAAGTAAAAATCTCTTATTTATTCAATGGTCTTCAGCCGGTTCGGACTGGTTCGCCTGAACCAGTAGTAGAAATCATGGGTGGGGCTGCCCACCCTCCCTGGCTCTATGCTATCTTATTTAGGCACGTTTTTGAGACCGGGTGCATGTATGGAAGGAGTGCAGGAGTCAGGCCTGCAGTTATATCCCTTTAGGATCTTTGGCCTGCCACGCGTTCTATTATTTTTCTATGCTGTTCATTAGTGTGGTAATTGGGAGGGGGAATAGTAAGGAGTGGAATTGTAGAATCTGTTGTTGTCATAATAGAACACTCCTTCCTAGAAGCCCAAGGTCGTTCTTTGCCTCTGCACCTCTGCATCTGACCGGAACTAGATGGGTAGAAATGCCAGCGTGGCAGAGGAAGATTGGAACCATGTGATGGACTTGTGGGTGTGGGGACAAGATCATGAACTTTCATTTTTCATTCATTCATTTTATTATATTTATATGCTGCCCTTTTCCCCGAGGGGACTCACTCCTCCTTCTCCAGCCAAAGCTCAGAAAACCCAGGAAGCTTTTAGACTCAGGTTTCCACAGATGTACCAACACGTCTGTCTTATTAAATTGGAACTTGGATGAAAGTTATGTCTTGAACTCTGATTTAATTCTGGATGATATTTGGAACGCTGACATTAACCCGAATCTCCCTTAAATAAATCACCAACTTCCCGGCACAGGGGCTGGCAAGGGGTGCTGATTCCCAACATTTGGCCTCATCCGGTCAGTGTAAAATTGGATTCCTAAAAACACTCCACCTCGCCAAGCATCATTTTGGTGGCCAAAGATGAGATCAGTGGTGGAAGATTACGTAAAAAGCTGTGCTACATGCACAACTATGAAAACATGGCCGGGGAAGCCCCCTGGACTGGACAGACTTATTTGGACATCAGAACAGTAGATGCATAGCCATGTTTATCTGTCTTGAGGATACAAAAGATCAAAAACTCATCATTTTTTTCAACCGTTGAGCATGGGGGGAAACTGTCAGCCAATGCTTGTTCACTAACCAGAGACTAACTCAGTGCACCATCCCACCCAACACTTCCATTGATACATATATTGATATGTGTATGTATGATTTATGCATTGTGTATATGTATGTATGTATGCATATATGTGTGCACATACACACAAATACAATTTATGTAGAGCATTGCTTAATATTGGTGCAGTGGTTTGGGTGCAGTACTGCAGGCCAATTCAGCTGACTGTTATCTGCAGTTCAGCGGTTCTAATCTCACCGGTTCAAAGGTTGACTCAGCCTTCCATCCTTCCGAGGTGGGTGAAATGAGGACCCAGACTGTGGGGGTGATATGCTGACTCTGTAAACCGCTTAGAGAGGGCTGAAAGCCCTGTGAAGCAGTATATAAGTCTAACTGCTATTGCTATTGCTATTGCTATTTACAGCATGACTGAGTGCATTTTTTACGAAAAAAATAAATTTACTATAAGAGCCTGGTGTTTATGACTTATCCCGTCTATGAGGCAGGGGAAAAATATGAAGCCACAGAGGTACAGAAGATGTTTGCAGACTGGACAGGCAACCTATGGTGAGTTGAGCAGAGGCAACACCATGAGGCACACATCCTGAAGGAACTGATAAACAAATACCGAAGACCTCAATTCTCAACTGGTTATATACCATACATAACTTCAGTGTGCAATCTACCTGGATCGATTGGCCTGGGTCAGTTGTGGAGTCACAGCCATTGGTATGCCTTAACCTGGGGGCATGGACCCGAAGCCTCCACTCCAAGTGTAGAATGATTTAGCTTGGGGACAAAAGCTAGAAGACTTACTTTCACTATATGTAGTTTGCTGAGACATGCTTGATCTTCTGCAGCTTCCTGCCTCCCTGCCTCATCCTCTACTTCCTGCCTTTCATTCAGTGCTCAGTAAAAACGGCCACTGTATTGCGACACTTACTTCTATGTGAAAACAATGGTCTTGCCTGACTTTTTGATGCAATTGGAAAAGAAAACGTTGACTGAGAATTAAAAATCAGATAATGCAAATTCTGTTGTGCTATACTTCCCAGTGTTTCTTGTTTTGAACCCAAGAATGAGGACAAGCAATTTAGAAGCATGAAAAACTGTGATTGTGTGAGTGAAAGATCCACACGGCATAGGGGTATAATCCTACAATTGAATACAATACCTACACTCATGTCCTTCCCCTTCACCCAAATACAAGAGAATAAGGTGTTACGTTGCCCGTGTCAGGACCCAAGAACCAAGAAAGACACATGGAGTTAGTTAAGTTAGTTTCTTTTAGTGTTCTTCACTAAAGGCATAATCTTGCCACATTAAAGGAACTATTTGTATAAGCACAGATATGGTCTGGCAATATCTAGGGGAAAGCCATTTAATCTCTTCCTACCAACCAAACTTTCCAAGTTCCAAAGATTCTTTGCACTTTAGAAAACATCCCCTCCTCCATGGGAATCCAGACTACATCCCACCACAGCTCTGTGGTTCTGTACTTTTCATGATGGCAAGCCTCTATTGTTTTCAAAACTCTTCATACTGACAAGCCAGCTGCCTGAATTTGGACTCCATCACCTACTCATGACAACATGCTACTCCCAATGCAGCCAAGAATTTCTTCCAATAAGAGGTATGTACCCCCCCCCCGTGCACAGCAGTGAAATATTATCATTTCTGAAGCGCATATTCTATCCATTAATATAATGCCATTGGCAAGGAGATAATAGAAACTGCATGTGATTTCAAAATTAATGCCAAGGTAATGTGCCATTTAGGCATGGCTGGGTTCATTAGCTTCGGATCCATGTCATTCTTACTTGTGTTCCTTCTGTACAGTACTATTTTTCTATCAATTGATTTTTTTTTTTTAAAAAAAAACTGCTTTTAAACTCTGAAGTCGTTTCCCCAGAATTACAGCTCTTTCAAGTGACCAAAGAGCCTAGCTATCAGAGATCTAATGCAACCACAATGAGAATGAACTCACAAATATCTCTGACAATGACAGGAGGTAATTAAGTGCTGTTTCTCCTCCAGATATATGGTACGGTAGAGAAAGGCAACTATGATTTTTATATTACAGATACCCACTGAAATGTATCTAATGCTGTTCTGTTCTGTTCTAACCCAAATATAATATTGATTAGGGGTTGGTGTTTTCCTTTATATAGCTAGAACTACCGCATGTGTAGAACTGATTCTAATTTGTAAATAACCATTAATACTGCAGAGAAACATTTCATATCCCTTTCCATCTCTCTCTCTCTCGTCCTCACTCCTCACCACATACAAGTGAATGAATGGACACAATCCTTCAGCCAGAAGCCAGAGGTGGTATTCTACCCGTTTGCGCTGGTTCAGGCAAACCCGTAGTGGCAGTGGCGCAAGGTTCTGCCTACCCGCTAAGACATCATCATGAACCGTCTGCACATGCTCCCACCACGGAAACGGTGGTGAAGAAAAGAGGATACCCTTGCGGGCCAGTAGGGAGTTTCCAGTCCCCATCCTTGGCATGTCATATTCCATTGTTACCATACTATATTTAAGCTACTTTATATTCCCAAGAAAACTGTGACATCAGAACTTCACTTTCTTAAGTAAATTGCTCCTGATTTCACTGCAGATTATCTTAAAAGCCTTCTTCCTAATTATACTTTGCAAATTAGTAGGAATTGCACATTTTGGACTTCAAAAGGCTGAACTAATGCTGTGATAAAATTGGGATAAATTCTCATTTCTAGAAGCACCTTTTTCCATCTGACTTTGCTGATGAATCTAACATGAAGATATTTTTTACGAAAAGGATATAGAGAATCCTTGGCTTACAACTGTTCATTTAGTGACCGTTCAGGGTTACAACAGCACTGAATAAAGTGACTCATGAGTGTTTTTCACACTTAGGACCATGGCAGCCTCCCATGGCCATGGGATCAAAATTCATATGCTTAGCAACTGGTTCATATTTATGATGATTGTAGAGTTGTGGATCATGTGATCCCATTTTGCAACCTTCTGCCAAGCAAAGTGATTCATTTAACACGTGTGGCAAAGAAAGTTCGTAAAATGAGACAAAACTCACTTAACATGACCTCATTTAGCAACATAAATTGTGGGCTCAGTTGTGGTCATAAGTGGAGAACTATCTATCTAGGATTCCCCCTGTAGAACCCTCCAAAACCTAGCATTAGAGAACCATTCGGTGCTAAAACAGGACTAATTCACAAAACTATTAGGTGTGAAATCTCATTTCTCCCCTGCTAAAGTCTACATTCCATATTAATGAGAAATTTCCACCACCACCCGGCTCTTCCTGGGCCTTGATCCATTCTATCATGTTTCTAAATGGTCTTTTGATTGCTTGTTCTTACCTTGCCCACATATTGAGTCTCTGACCAGTATATTCCTCCAATAAAAAAAACTGATTCCACATCCATCCACAGCTTTGTCCGATGCATGGCTTTCCCCTGATCCTTAGCCAGCCCCATTATCCTTTTGGCTTGCAAATACACGCTAGTCCTCTTCGGTGATAGTAAAGTAGGAATCTCGTAAAAAATACAAGTCCACATTAGAAATGACAAGCAGTTTGCAAGTTTTCATTCTTTGGGCCTTCCGCAGAGAAGTCTGCTGAACTTGGTATGTTTTTCCTTTAACCAGAAGAATCTTCTGCAAATGTTGTTGTATTCCTCTTTGAAATAACCTGTAAATTAGATAAAGGTGTTAGATGAGTTTTAAGTTTATTTATCTTGATGTAACCCCCCTCCACATCATTTGGTGCATGGATGTTACGTTTTTTCATCCTTCAGAGGATCCTATATACATTCAAGAAAGGACTGAGAAACATCTGCTGCGGTTCATATTCTAATAGGATGATATGCAAAGCCAACCTAAATGAAAAAGCATAAATTACCTAGACCCAACTTTTTTGCTCTGGCTTACTCTAACAGGTGAGAATGTATCATAGTGGAGTAGCTATTTTACTCAGGAGTACTAACACCATTCCTCTCCTCCCACTTTTTCTGATATTCCGATTATAATTATAATTCTCCCCGTGCATCTTTCAAATATCCCCCATCCTCTTTTAAACAACAGTCTGCCAATATTGACACAGACTGAAATCTTCCTAAAATCTAGAACAGGATCGTTTAAGTCATTCAATATTTATGCCGAGAATAAATTGTGTCTGCAGTAAAGCAAGGTTATTTAACTTTCCTCTATGGGGAACTGCACTTTAAAAGAAAGCTTTTAAAAAAAAATAGTCTCAGAGACTGCAGAGACTATGGTCAATGATTTTGAATGGTATAATTGTGCCACTCAGATTCACCTCAGATCATAAAATGAACAACTGGAAGGAAGGAAGGAAGGAAGGAAGGAAGGAAGGAAGGAAGGAAGGAAGAGAAGGAAGGAAGGAAGGAAGGAAGGAAAAACCTATTATTCTAGTCAGGACTGGTCAATGAATAGATTGCTTGCAATTCTTAGCACTGCTTCTAAAGGCTCAAGATTTTTCTGTCGATAGGTTCTAGCTCATTTCTTTTTCTTCTCTTTTTTTGGTAGGGGAGAGGCAAGCCACTTTTAAGGGGCCCTTGATATTTTAAGCCTGAGGTTTAGAAACTATTTGAATGCCTGTCATAAGGGGCCTAGTTGATATTTTAAGTTGAAACTTGGTGACTCTTTCAGTGAATGTCATCAGACATATATCATATTTTGTCCCTTAAGCCTTCATCTGAAACTTTGGGATGGAAATTTTGTGTCATTTGATTCAAGGGGCTTAGCCAAGAGTTCTGGGGAGATGAACACTGTCCTTTCTTAAAGCTATAGGTTGCATACTTTTGGAAAAAAAAACTTGGGTTTCATAAACAAGCTACTTCTTTTATTGTTATAGTTATTCTATTATTATTATCATTTTCAGTCTTAGGTTTCACAAGGTTTTGAAACAATGCAGCAGGGTGGAATTCAAAATTTTCCCCCTACCAGTTTGTGGGCGTGGCTTGGTGGGCATAGCTTGGGGGGGTCATGTGACTGAGTGGGCATGGCCAGTGAGGAAGCACTGCAAAGCCAGGCTCTTCATACCCACATCCAGCCCACCAGAATTCACTGCGCCAGGGCAGGATTCAGGAACGATTTCTGCGGACGGTCCAGACTCTGCTGCTGAGGAGGAGAAAAACTGGGGGGCGGGGGAGGTAGCTAGGTGAGAAGCGAAGGTAGACTCACCAGGCTGAGCCACCTGGTCAATGCAAAGGAAGGAACCAGGGAGCAGCCGCAGCAGCTGTGACTCAGGTGTGACTCTAGGCAGGCGAGGCGTGGAAAGGAGAGAGCGGGAGGGGTGGGGCCAGTCAGTGGTGTGATTTACCACTTCTACAAACTCTGCATAATTGCTGTCACCGGTTCTATAGAACCTGTCCGAACCTCCTGAATTTCACCCCCCCTGCAATGCAGTTTTTGACGTCATCGTGTTAATCCAGGGTTGTTGCCATCCAGATAACAAAAAGTATAAAGTCCATCTTGCATTTGGATTTGTAGCTATTAAAAGAATCCTGTGCCTCTATGAGGGTTCCCCCCCCCCGAGTAGTGGTTACAAAACAGAGGGAGGGTCCCCAATGCCTCTCTCCAAAACTGTAACACCAGTGATAGTAGCAGGTGCTCAACCACTATAGTGACAGCATGGACAAGAAATATTGCTTGGGAAATAACATGCAAGCAAATGCTGTAGCCTTAAATTGGTTAGTTTTATCTGAAATTTAAACACTGCTGCCCTTCACATGTTTGCCAACGATAAGAATGATAAAGAAACAATACTCATATAATCTCAGTGATCTGCTTTTTAATAAACTGTAAGTATGGCTTGAGGACTAGTTTTGAGCTAGAGTGGTTAAGGCATCAGACTAGGAACTAGAAAATCATGAGTTGTGAGTGTAGCCTTAAGTCAGTTGGATGATCTTGAGCCAATCACTCTCTCTTACTCGTTGGAAGGCAGGAATGATCAACCAGTTCTGAAAAACTTTGCCCACTCCCCACCCCCCCAAAAAAAACCTTGCAGAGACTTGAATGAATAGCATGAAATGCTACAAACATACACACATTTTTTTAAAAAAAAATCCACAAAGAGTGTTGTTATTCAGTTAGGAGACTTTTTGTTAACATGAATCCATGAATCTCTTTGTTATTAAACACATATTTTATTCTAATGCAAAGAATTTTTAATGAACCCACAATCTCAGGGGACTATTTAAAAAAAGAGTCATGCATTTTGAGGCCTTCAGATCATTCCTGGACTGGACAAAATTTGACAAATTGAACATTTATTTATGTCCCTATTATTGTTTCATAAAACAGATTTTCAGATTTGCACTCACTTACATACAATAAAACAGAATTCAGATTGCAGCAAATTAACAGACACAGCATATTCTTTAGCTGGAGATGAAATACTATTAATCTAGGCATATTTACTAAATATACTATATTGCATGGTATAGATGCAGCACAGAGTTGTTACTCTGCCAGTTCGCCCGGCTTTTGGCGAACCAGTAGCAGCGGTGGTGGGAGGCTCTTCCCATCCACCCAGACGTCACCACGGATGCTCTGCCCATGCACAGAATTTATTATACTTAGCTCCCTGACTTAAAAATTAAATTAATGCTCCTAATTGTTTCAGGATTCCCCACTGGAAATTAGTATTTATCTAGAGGAAAATATCACTTGGATAGCAGGGAGTCCAACCGATTGTGTGGAATCCTGTGATTTTATCTGAAAACTCAGATGGTGGCAACTTCAAAAAAATTCCAACAATTGGAATGTGGGGGAGGAGGAAACCCTACAATGTGCCTCTCAAAATGCATGATAAATTTTTAAAGCCAAAAGTTAGCAAAACAAATCTAGAAAAATACAAAAAAAAAAAGAAAGAAAGAGGAAGTAAGGTTTATATTTGTCACATACACATGATTTTTAGAAAGTGGCTTCTGTCATACTCTTGGCACTAAATAGCAACAATTAGCAATATTGCAGGTGACCTGGGTGTTTTCATTGCCTGGTAGGAAAATTACCTGGCAATCATCTAACTGCCCTGGAATTGTTGGTAGAAAAGGATTAATTTTAATGTAAACTGTAATATGATTGCAGCATAGTAGCATACGTGTGCTAGCTTCCTCGGGTCAGAGGGGCAGAAATGCTAAACTGGAAGCATATTATAGCATTCCCTTGAAAGGCTACAGAGGGAAAGGTGCTGACATATGGCCTTGTAAAAGCCCAGTGATATTTAGAGTAGTGTAAGGACAGAGATTGTGATGGAATGGGGTTGTGTATAAAGACAACATGCCATGAGACTTTCATCCAATAAAGTTGGTCTCTTCCCAGGCAGATGAGCATGCTAAACCACAATTTTAGATTCCAGGAGGTGATGTGTAATCAATTCCTTAGCCTACTCCCCGATTCATATTTAGAAATAAGAGTAGGCACATGATCTTATTTTCTAATTAAGGACCTTCTTCCATTTAGAGGTTATCACTTGGAATGAGAGGGATCATCAAATCCATTGGAGTTCAGTTAAGTTTACCCCAATAATTAATTGCCTCTATCCATCCTTTAGTTTCTACTTCGGAAGGCCTCTAGCTAAACATTAGCTTCACATTGGACTTTTTCAAGGTACATAAACTTATTAGATAGACTGAGTGGTTTCCGGTTTCTCTTCAGGCTGTAAATCTCTTAAACTGGTGTTTAATGTGATTTTATACTTTTCCCTAGTTAAAAATTATATCTTAAAGCTACCAATTAATACGTGAGATTAGTCTTTGGGGGGCATAAAGAGTTTTACTTTGATTGGAGAAATGTCGGTCCCTATCAAATCACAGAACTCTTAGGGTGGTTCAGTCAATCATTCTCTGACTCAACTAGTTCACAGACCTGTGGAAAAATTGGAAAAGTCCTCAGGAATGTGTTTGTACACTCAATAAAAAAGGTAGAATATGCATGTAATAAATAAATATATACTACTACTTGTGTTATGTTGTGTTAGTGGCCCTTATTAGAACTTTATAAATCCAACGACACAGGTGATTTAGATTTTACAGGAGGGTGTTTGAAATGTAATCTTTAAAACCATTGAAAGTCACATTTTTTTAAAAAAATCTTGTACTAGTGTTTCAGACACTTTTCTCGACTGTCTTTACACAAATGTATATACAGAGCTGCTTTGTGGGGAGTAAAAAGCCCCCATACATCACTTTTAAAAGATTTACACATTATCATGTGCAGGATAATGAGCAGAAGACAACATGACTCTATCAGAGAGAGCAGGAATCCCCATAATTATGCATACAAATATCACTGAGAGTATTTCCTCTTTTTCATTTAGCAAATTTATATGGCTGCTCATATTAATAAATCACTCCAGATGGCTAGAGTTTTAAAACTCGTAATTTTAAATGGTTTCACCTTTTCTATAGTGCTTGCAATTTCTTGGCTACACTAACTGCTTACTATTTCCATAAACAGTACTTGAAATATTTTTTAAAAAACATAATGTTAAGTGAATTGTTCTTTTTACCAGATGCATCATAGTATTAGATAAGTGTTTAATATATCCTGTTAAGGTGAAATGGTTCTTCACTGTTTTATTGAACATTATTAGTTTTGATGTCAACTGTGTGTCCGTATATTCTTTTGTGTAGAGATTCTTCCTTTCTTTTAAAATACACTTCTATGAGTTGAGCAAAAATCTATCCCAGGCTTCTTTGGAGAGAAATGATGTGATAGATTGTGGTATAAAGAGGAACATAATTCATGGAATTCATGAGTGTCTGCTGAAATATTTCTCAGTTTAAGAGATTGTGCAATAAATTGTGCATATTTAGAGAAGTTGCATAAACAAATGTCATGCATGCATACAATACATTTGGAAAACCTGCATACAAGATTTAGAGTTGGAGAAAATTGTGAATGAACATAAATGTGGATTATTTTATGGAAGTTTTACTTCATATTTGGGTAAAACATACTATTTAATATATCATATTACCCTGGTGCAGGCCTGATACAATCTGCTCCCCAAACACCTACACAGAAAGTTTTTATACTCAAATAAATGCAAGATGGAATGAATTGGATAGGGAAGAAAGTCTGTTAAACAGGGAATAAAATAATTCTCTTTTTATAACAATATTAGAGTCAAGAATATTAAGTGAAAATGATTGGCAGAAGAATGAGAGCGATAAAAGAATCTCCTGCCATGCTTACATAGTATATGGAATCTACTGTGTCTTGTTGAATAGTAATTAACATAATTCCATATTAAGTGAAATAAAAATAAGTCAATTTTCACTATTCAGCATTAGTACATACTGCATCTTTAATCTTACAGGCAATAGCAATAGCAGTTAGACTTATATACCGCTTCATAGGGCTTTCAGCCCTCTCTAAGCGGTTTACAGAGTCAGCATATCGCCCCCACAGTCTGGGTCCTCATTTCACCCACCTTGGAAGGATGGAAGGCTGAGTCAACCTTTAGCCGGTGAGATTTGAACTGCTGAACTGCAGATAGCAGTCAGCTGAAGTGGCCTGCAGTACTAACCACTGCACCACCTCGGCTCTTCCACTAGGTACCAGTTGCTTGGAGATAAACAGCAGTGTAAAACAAAATTTTCCTAACATGCCAGTCAATAACACAGAGGCATCTGCTTAACAATTTGAGAAACAGGCAACTCTAAGTAGTCCTTGACTTATAACCATAACTGGGCCAGAATTTCTGTAACTAAACTATCTGATCATAAAGTGAGATGTCACATGACCACCTCACTTAAATCCTAGCAGTTCCAGCTGCTGTTGTTAACTGAGAATTGCAGCAGAAATATGAAGTCCCAGGTAAGGACTGTGGGGGTGCCTCATAGGACAGGTCTTGGGAAGACGGATGCAGGTTAGGTATGAGTTTGTTGGGAGGGGGTGCCGGGTGGCACAAAGCTACAGCCACCTCTGGGAAGCCTCAACTGAGTTCGAGTTTCGAGTTTAATAAATTTATATGCCGCCCAATCCCGAAGGACTCCGGGCGGCTTACATAAAAAATAATAAAAGGAATACTAAAAAGTTTAAAAAGTAGAAGACAAGACAAGTTAAAAGAGATACAACATGCACTCAACCTTAATGGGGCTGGACCTCATTCAAGAGGTCAACAGCCCCAAGCCTGCCGTAAAAGCCAGGTCTTAATGGCTTTGTGGAAGGCCGCGAGAGTGGGGAGGGTCCGGATCTCTGGGGGGTAGATCATTCCATAGGGCCAGGGCAGCCACAGAGGAGGCCCTCCCTCGAGGAGCCGCCAAATGACATTGTCTAGTTGACAGCACCCGGAGAAGGCCCACCTTGTGGGATCTTATCGGACGCTGGGAGATGTGTGGCAGAAGACGGTCCCGTAGATATCCAACTGCTCATATGGGCCAGCAACATGTGCATCTGTAAGGACACTGTAACTTCACCTATCTATCTCCTCCCCCCATTTTGGCCATCCTATACAGAGAGCATTCAGTGAAAGCAACGTTGAGGCTGGGCCTGAAGTAGACCTCTCTGCCTTAGCTCTAGTGCCTGGGCTACCAGTCAAAGAAGAATACTTCATCCTCCACACCATGACCAGCCATACAAGCAACATTGCACGAAACACCAGTTGACACCACTGACTTGTGCTCAACAGGCTTTGCCACACCTTGCTGACTTGGTGGCCTATTGGTTAAATTGCAGTATTGCAAACTAACTCTGCCCACTGCCAGGAGTGTGATTCTGACCAGCTCAAGCTTGACTCAACCAATTTTTTTTTCCAGTGTCATCATGATTTCCAATAATTGCTGAGCAAATAGCAATAAGTCAAGTACTCTCGGTGGATGAAATAGAGTTTCGATCTATCTATCTAGCACAGTGTTTCTCAACCTTGGCAACTTGAAGATGTCCGGACTTCAACTCCCAGAATTCCCCAGCCAGCGAATGCTGGCTGGGGAATTCTGGGAATTGAAGTCTGGACATCTTCAAGTGCACAAGGTTGAGAAACGCTGATCTAGCAGGCCTGTTTCTAAGATTGCATACAAAGTTTTTACAATGGAAGTTGGCCTCAATGGGCATTTAAACCTTGCTTGGTGTTGCTGAGGAGTGGTGGCGCAGTGGTTAAATGCAGCACTGCAGGCTACTTCAGCTGACTGCAGTTCTGCAGTTCGGCGGTTCAAATCTCACCGGCTCAGGGTTGACTCAGCCTTCCATCCTTCCGAGGTGGGTGAAATGAGGACCCGGATTGTTGTTGGGGGCAATACGCTGACTCTGTAAACCGCTTAGAGAGGGCTGAAAGCCCTATGAAGCGGTATATAATTCTAACTGCTATTGCTATTGCTATTGATGCAATTTTTATTCTAGACTTTAAACAAACACCTACACCTTCTTCTACACCTTCTCAACATCACTCAGTTTGGATGAATGCATTAATCTCGATTGCTGGTGAAAATATTTGATTATATAAATGTCTGGTAAGTTTTGTATAAAATTCTTTATCAAGAACGCTACAAAGCAAGATTGTGTAAAACAACTGCCCCCCTTCTTACGTATTAATCTATTCAAGTAAAACATGAAAATAGGTGACACATTTTAAATTAGTTGTTATACAGCGAAATGAATATTGTAAACCAAAACTTAAAATGCTTACATTATTTCTAAAAAGCTAAACAGAGTGCAGTAGCCTAGGGCTGAAACAGAAACTGTTTGTATTTTTTTTCATGTATTTTTTTTAATATGAAAGAAGTGTTTTAGGAAATAAAAACAATACAAGGATTCAATTTGGGCTGACCACCATGACCAGAGGTTTAGTCTGCCAAGCTTTTGGACCCGTGAAGCCTACTCTTGAAGACGGGCACCAGCAGGAGTCTGAAAGCTCAGAAGATTAAAACTCCCTATGATCAACCCAGATTGGATCTTGCAACATTATCCTGGGACATATATAATAACATTCATTTGTAATAAACAATACAAATGTAAAGAAAAACAGACTGACAAAAAATAAAAAAATTAAAGAAACTGTACAAACGAGAAGGAAAAGACATGATAATTCTTGTTTAAAATAATTGGTTCATTTTATGCTTCCATATATAATCATACCTCCTTTTATTCTGCTTCACATTATTGCACTTTGCAGATATCGCATTTTTTTTAGAAGACTCTCTGTGAACAAAAAGATTGTGACTTGCTGAAGGCATTTTTAGCACTAAAGTATTTGTTTTTTAATTAAGATATGTATATTGGTTTTTAAGACGGAATGTTATTGCACCTTCAATAGATTACATTAGTATAAACATAACTTCTATATGGACTGAGAGACCTAACAAATCCAGTGATTCGCTTTACTGCAATACTCACTTATTGCCGTGGTCTGGAACCAAACTTGAAATATATTTAAGGTATGCCTGTACTTTAACATTCTCACCATTTATCTTACTTTTAGCACATATGGTTTTTTGCTATTTACTTGATTACTAAGACAAGAGATGAAAACATAATGCTTTTCTTCCTTCTATAAGCCGGTTAAAATATTGTATATTGAAGTTGTTAGCTGTTTTAACCGGAAACATTAACAGAGTCTTTTTCACCTTTGCAAAAGTATTATTCTGAGTGAGAACAAGATCTAATAAGACTGGCTGAATGAAATAATGAACTTGGAAAAATAGTTATTGTAATATCTTAAATGAGGAGGGAAGGAAAATAAGGAGAAGAAAAAGGGAAAAGTAGAAAACACTGTGAACTCCCAGAGTCAATAGCAAGTATTGAGAGTTTTCATTAAACTAATATTATTATTTTTCCTTCTCAAGTGGTCATGTCTCCTTCAGGTAAATAGTTCCTGCTAATCAGTTTCTGCAAGCTATTAGATATGTGTTAGCCTTACTATATAAGCATTATTAGCTAGCATTCTTTTGCAAATTATGTTTGTAATTCTATAACATACAAGGCATATACATAAAGAGAAGAAAGTCAAAGAACATGAGAGAGACCCGAAGATGGAGAGGTAACACCAAAGACACACTACAACATCAATTAACGCAGCCAGAAGAGCAAAAGCCAGAACTTTGTATCTACCTTGACGCATGAAGCAGTAAAGAGAAAAGAAAAGAAGAAGAAGAGAAGAAGAAGAAGAAGAGGAGGAGGAGGAGGAGGAGGAGGAGGAGGAGGAGGAGGGAGGAGGGGGGGAGGATTCTTTTCTAAAACATATGTTTGTTCATTATTGTATAACAAGCAATACTGTGCCTCATTATCAGTTTGGAGTTTGGAGTTTATTCAATTTATAGGCTGCCCTATTCCCCGAAGGGACTCGGGCGGCTGAACAAACCCAAGGGAGGGGAAATTACAAAAAGTAAGACAAAGACAATCAGACAATACAAACAATTTAAAAGCACAACAGACACAGCAAATTCGAGTAGGGGGGGGGACTCAACCCCAGGCTTGCTGGGAGAGCCAGGTCTTCACGGCTGTCCGGAAGGCCTGAAGGGTGGAGAGGGTCCGAATCTCCATGGGGAGCTCGTTCCAAAGGGCCGGGGCAGCCACAGAGAAGGCCCTCCTCCGAGTAGTCGCCAGCCGACATTGGCCGGCAGATGGAATATGGAGGAGCTTAATCTGTGGGATTGAATGGGTCTGAGGGAGGTAATCGGCAGAAGGCGGTCTCTCAGGTACCCAGGTCCAATACCATGTAGGGCTTTATAAGTAATAACTAGCACCCTGAAGCGTATCCGGAGACCAATAGGTAGCCAGTGCAGCTCGCGGAGGATAGGTGTAACGTGGGTGTACCGGGGTGCACCCACAATCGCTCGCGGCTGCATTCTGGACCAACTGGAGTCTCCGAATACTCTTCAAGGGCTGCCCCATGTAGAGCGCATTGCATTCAATTTTTATTCAAATTGGATACATACATACATACATACATACATACTATACATACATACATAATCATTTAACAGTTTTACTTTATAGGATCCATTTTAAAGGACCTTATCTGAAAATCGTTGCCATTGGTACCAGATTTTTTCTCTCCTTTCCTTTCCTTGTTTTCCACACTCTTCATTTCCTTTACTTTTTTAAATTAAATGCTGTATTCACAGCACCCTTAATTCTTAATGCAATTTGGATCTCTTGAAATTAAATGGGCAATAGAAGCCATAGGTGAGTTGGAGTATTTCTATTTTTCTTTATCTGGGGATCAAATTCCATTCTGCAGGATTACACTGTGGTGCATTGTTTACTTATCTCCCTATTGCATCTGTCAGCTTTAGCACTACAGAGAAAAAGCTCTTTGTCATGCTACATTCAGTTCATACCAAACATTTTTAGAAACTCTGATGCTTAGTCATCAGAGTCTTAATCATAAGGTTATTGTAATATATGACTTGAATTAAACTATGTAAATAGTAGAACAATTTATGTATTGCCTAGGTCAGTCAGAGGATTCATTCAGAGAAGTAATTCAAATAAAATAATCTAAAATTGCTTCAACGATTTGAGTGACATACAATTTGATTGAGAGATAAATAATAAATAAATACATGGTCCAGGAAGAGGAAGAGGAGGAATTTTTTTCCCCCATAATCTATTTACTATGAAACAGCTGTGCCACCCCATCAGTTTGTATACATAGAAAAGGTCCTTGCTTGTTCTTCTCTGTCAACATAAAACTATTTTATACCAGTTATGAAATAAAATTGGTATTCAAATGTCTCGACCAACCCAGTAAAAAGGAATACAGGATCACAGAGCAAAACAATCTAGAGTTGTTCCCTATTAAAGGAATTCAAAAACAGGCTTCATAAGCACTTAGATTAGAAGGGAGTTTATGAACAAAAATCCTAGTAATTGACCTGGTGCATATCATGTTCTTGAGTACCTAAATATGGTTTCCATAATGTAAGCAAAGCAAGTAGAGGTCAAGGCACAATTAAACTTTGGAATTCATTTGCGTAAGATATGGTGCTAGTTACCTCTTGGCTAACTCCTGAAAAGGTTTGGACCAATGGATCAATGACTCTTAGCCTTGATGGTGATGTGACTGCGTAACCTACTGGGAGATTACAGAGCCAAGAGATTAAGAGTACAAAGAAGAACAACTAAAATGATTAGGGGGCTAAAACATATGATGAACAGTTTCAGGAATTTACTATATCTACTCTAATGAAGTACTGTAGGTGACATGATATCTTACTATCCTCACTACTACCACCCGTTAAAAATCTCGATGGAAGAATTAATATGACCCTAGCAAGCATTGTCATCTGTGATGATCTTGACAAACTTGAACATTGGGCACTATCTAACAAAATGAAATTCAATGGTGAAAAAAGTAAGGTTATACATTTAGGCAAGAAAAACGAAATGCACAAGTACAGTATTGGTGGTACCTTGCTCAACAGTAGTAACTGTGAAAGGGATCTTGGAGTCCTAGTGGACAACCATTTAAATAGGAGCCAGCTGTGTGCAGCAGCTGCCAAAAAAGCCAACACAGTTCTAGGCTGCATAAACAGAGGGAGAGAATCAAGATCACCTGAAGGGTTAATGCCACTTTATAAGGCCTTGGTAAGGCCACACTTGGAATTCTGCATTCAGTTTTGGTCGCCACAATGTAAAAAAGATGTGGAGACTCTAGAAAGACTGTAGAGAAGAGCAACAAAGATGATTAGGGGACAGGAGGCTAAAACATATGAGGAACGGTTGCAGGAACTGGGAATGTCTTGTTTAATAGAAAGAAGGACTAGGGGAAACATGATAGCAGTGTTCCAATACTTCAGAGGTTGCCACAAAGAAGAGGGAGTCAAGCTATTCTCCAAGGCACCTGAAGGCAGAACAAGAAGCAATGGGTGGAAACTAATCAAGGAGAGAAGCAACTTAGAACTGTGGGGAAATTTCCTGACGATTAGAACAATTAACCAGTGGAACAGAAGTTGCTTCCAGAAGTTGTCAATACCCCAACACTGGAAGTCTTTAAGAAGATGTTGGATAGCCATTTGTCTGAAACAGTATAGGGTTTCCTACCTAGGCACCTCCAAGGTCCCTTCCAACTCTGCTATTGTATTGTATTGTATTGTATGATTCCCGCAAAGTTGTCCTAAAATATTAAAAAAAATAATACAAAATTTAGTTATTAGGATAATAAGAACATCAATATTTTCTTTTCATAGACCCTCAATATCCTCTTCTAAATAATCAGAAAGCAATTTTACATGTTTGTATTTAACTGAACACTTTTGCTCCCTACTTGCTCCGCAATTGCTGTGGACGGGACCATCTGCTGTAAACAGTTCTACAATGGTAACATGGCCAGTTTATATGTAGTAAACTTTGTGGTCTATCTATATGTTAAACCACTCTATATTTCCCCTATTTTGACATCGCTTTGATGTTACAGCCTTTGAGTAAGGATCTTTGTATTGCCTGCATCTTGAAAGTCCAGGATAAAGAACTAAAAATTGAACATGCACTTTTGCATTAGTGAAGGTGAAAATATCACCAGAATCAAGTGGTAAGCTTGTACCATAACACTTTAGATGGACAAGTTGTACATTTCACACTCTTTCCAAAAATCAGAAAAAAAGTGAAACTCCCTATACATCAGTCTGTTCAACCAGCCAGCCAACCTGAAACCTGGCACACAGGTAAAGGAGGATGTCCAATTGCATTCTCATTGACTATCTCTGGCACAGGTGAGATATTTCTAGAAATATTTCCCCCCTTGCCTTCAGTAGTGACCTAGAAGGCCATAACCAAAGTACCATTATTTGCATCAACTATTCCTGGCTCTAAATTTACAAGCATAAAATAATGCTGAAAATAATATTTTAATATAAAAAAGTGCAAGTACCCAAATACTCAAATATTTTATTTATTTTTTTCTAATTAATTTTAATTAGACAACTCTTACATTTTTAGTGACAAATTAAATTACTCTAAGAGTCTATGTGAGATGGATTCAAGACAGAAGCTATGATTTCTGAGCAGAGAAAAAGATCAATCTTTGGAAATCTCCTGCTAATCTTTGGTATTTGCTGCTAGAGCCATAGGAGTAGTAACAATGTCAGGAATTGAACTAAGATGGTCTTCTGATATTCAAGAATCAAAGGGCTCCTTTCTTGCAACAATGGAGGTCGCATAGGCCAATCTTGGAGCTGCTGTAAAATCTTTCCTTGTGCTGCACTGATCTATTTTGTCCTACCTAATAGAAAGCTTGTGGGATTTTAGCATAGAGCCAATTCAACACTGTGCTCTTGGAAGAGGTTATTTGATGTGCCTTGTTATTGGAACCCATGTATCTTCCTGAAATATTCTTCAAAAACACTGAAGTTTCAGTTTAGCTTTGTAGAAAATCCGATCATGTAACAAATCTGCTGAGATCAAGGGTGAGTTCTTAGCTACTATGCCACTTTAAGTATCACCATATCAAGTTATGATATCAAAAGGATGTTTCCATGTTTAAGCGATTTGCTATTATTTTATATCATTTTCAAATACTTTTATTAAGAGTCCATAGAAATTACAAAATATATCAACAGAAAAAGAAGAGAGGGGAGGAAGGGAAGGGAGGAGGGAAGGGGAGGAAAGAAGGAAGGAAAGAAGAAAGGAAAAAGGAAGGAAGGAAGGATAAAATACAGTAATAGCAATAGCAGTTAGACTTATATACCGCTTCATAGGGCTTTCAGCCCTCTCTAAGCGGTTTACAGAGTCAGCATATTGCCCCCACAGTCTGGGTCCCCATTTCACCCACCTCGGAAGGATGGAAGGCTGAGTCAACCCTGAGCCGATGAGATTTGAACAGCCGAACTGCAGATAACAGTCAGCTGAAGTGGCCTGCAGTACTGCACCCTAACCACTGTGCCACCTCGGCTCTTCAAATAATAAAGTACTTGTCAACTTCAAAACGGTTTCAGCCTGTCGTAGTCATTTTCTCCATTTCTCAGCTTGACTCCCTTGGTGGGAGGATGGAGCTTTGGAACGTTAGACGAGATATTCAACAATTGATTTTGTATCACTAGGTAAATTTACCCTTTAGTCCCTGCTAAAACGTCTTAGTGTAGTTCTTTTATCTATCCAGAAAAGGGCGGGGAGTATCCAGATCAGCTTCCTCTTTTAGTATCTGTTTTGCTTCTTTAGTGAATGAGTCATTCAACCGATTCATTTGTATTATACTTAAATTTCCCTTCAAATTAATTTCATAGATATCGCAGCTCATTGTTTTACAACTTTATTAGAACAAGCTCTGTCAATTTTATCAAGCCTTTGATCCATTCCATCCCAAAACATAGGTGAAAGGTATTCAAAAGTTTGCACTACGGATTCCATGTTCGTTTTCTTTATCTTCTAGCTCTTCTAGGGTCCCAGCTTTCAAGATCTCCTTATCATTTTTTTAAAAAGAAAATCTAAATTTTTCATGAGAAAATAGTTCCTAAATAATTAAAAATTATTCAAAACCATTTAGCACAAATAAGTGATTTTTATTAAAATTATAATTCTAATTCTCTCTGGCTCGTAATCATTATTCATTTTCCGAAATCCATGCATCAAGTACTCTTATGCTGCATACTCCAAAAAAATCATGCATTTTAAAAACTTTTAAAATCAAACTTACGGCATTGTCTTTTAAGGAGACGGAAACCCAACAGATGAATACAATGAAACCTTGATAGTCTGAAAGGTCTTAATCGCTCTAATATGCAAAATAATTTGCTGAAACATTTGACTGGTTCACACCCACTCATTGCCAAGCAGTTTAACAACAAGCTGCAATGAGGTGATTGAATGGGAGAGATTCATGTCAACAGAGGCATGTTTCAAAGAGACTCATTTTCACAACTATTGTTTGTCACTGCATTGAATCATCTGGCAATAATACTAAACAAGTCAAGCCATGCCTGTCAAACATCAAAAACATCTGCCAGGCTATCCCACTTCTTTACAGGGATGATCTGAAAGCTGTATGAAAAATACCATCTGAAATAGAATCAATGTTATACATATATACAGCTAAGTCATCGCAATAGAGTTTGGACTGGAAAAAAATACGCCATGCTTATCAAACACTGGGGGAAAATATTGAAAATGGATAGAAATCAACATGCCTCATGGAAATGACATCACGTGTTTCGAAGAAGATGATCACTATAAATATATGGGCATCCTTCAAGCTGACATCAAACACATTGAAGTCAAGAACAAGTTTACAAGTGAATACATCAAGAGAGCAAAGATGATCTCAAAGTCCAATCTCAGTGGAGGAAATTCCATCAAGACAATTAACATCTGGGCAATTCCAGGCAGTAGATACACAGCTGAAATGGTGGATTGAATTCAAGCAGAATGGAAAACCCTGGATAGAAAATCTGAAGAGTGTCTATCCCAAAATATGGTGACTCCTAATTTATAGAAACCAACAAATAACATCAATCACCATCCATTCATCAAGGACTGATTTGGGTATTGGAGTTCAATAGTTGCAGGACTACTGGAAGAAAAAGATATTTACCTATCCCAAATATACTTGGAACATATTATATCCTGTGATTATACCTTTAACACCCTCAAACAAGAAAATATACCTATCTCATGTCCTTGGGAAGAATCGGTGGGTAATAATGCCTAATTCAGTGTAAATAATTGTCTAAGTGACAAACACTCATCAAAATGATCCAAAAAGTTTTTATTCAGTCAAATTTTACAACGTTATGTCTATAAAGGCTGCTTTGCAAGTGTGGTTTTGATATAGTCCAGACTATCAGTCACTCCACTGACAAATTAATCATAAAAATGGCTGTTTTTGTGGTCTAGTCATGAGGAGAGACGGCTGGAATCATGTGGATTATCTCAACAATCTCTTTGTCGCAGACATTTTATGCTGGCTCCTATCCAGTGTGCTCTGATTACCCTCACAAATGCTATCTTGCTAGCCATGGAAACTCAGCAAGGTGTAGCACATCATGGCACTTACAGGAAGTCTCAAGGTAATGTCTTTAATTAGTTCTGCATGAACTGGCAACATTGTTGTGGAGCTTCTTCTAATCATAAACAACTTGAAAACATTGCATAGAGCATCAAGTACAAATGATAAAATTACTTTCTAAACAGGGAGAAAGTGCTTCCGATATTGGAACAACGGTGTTTCAGGAACCTTGGGACCCGAAAGTCAGATTTCTAAACAATTGTTTGTGCTGAAGTGAAGCATTAGATTGGATTTTTTAAAACCCAAAGATTGTGTAACCTTTGGACATATAAGTCTTGGTTATTTCCTTTGGCTAAGAGGCTACTAAGTTTCATAATAGCAATAGCAATAGCAGTTAGACTTATATACCGCTTCATAGGGCTTTCAGCCCTCTCTAAGCGGTTTACAGAGTCAGCATATTGCCCCCAACAATCCGGGTCCTCACATGGAGAAGGCAGCCCATCTCTCTAATAGCCAGCGGATAGGTGGGAATGAGGTTGGAATGAAGTACTTGTTGGAGGAATGAAACCATGCCTTACTTGTGATATTCCAAGTCTTCTGAGATCTTTCAACTGGGAGATCTTCATTTTGACCAGTAATTTCTATGCAAGGCCTTCCAGAAGAAGCTTCTGGTCAGGAGAAGAGCTTAACCTAAATGCTTCTATGTTGATAATATTCCAAGTACTCTGTTGGCAGGCTAGCTCGCAGGCAAGCATAATTTCCAGGCACTATGAAGTTCTACCCTCTTTTGTTTTTCCTTTATACATATTAGACTATGGTTAACTTGTAGGATCTGGCTAAGCCTTAATTTTAAGGAACATCTGCCAGTAGAGCCAAATTCCATATAATGGTATATATTTTACAGGAAGTACTTTATCTTTAACTAAGGATGCAGTTTGTGAGAGATTAACAGGAGGAAAATAGAGGTTTATGACAATCCTCACATTGAAATGTACATTATTCAGGGTGAAAATGTTGTGTCTGTTTCCATTCTTACTTTTCCTGAGTGGCAGCAAATGGAGGAATAATAGGTGTTAAAGAGTTTTATAATAATATGTAGGAAAGTAAATTGTTTTGAATGTATAGTATGTTTAATATGTTAGTAAAATAGTTTGTTTTAATCATATTTTGTTTTTTAAGCCACAGAATAACATACTCTATAATCCTGGGATGTCCAGGATTATAGAGTATAGAGTATAGCCACCTTCTCTGTGGCTGCTCCGACCCTTTGGAACGAACTCCCCGTGGAGATTCGTACCCTCACCACCCTCCAGACCTTCCGCGTAGCCCTTAAAACCTGGCTGTCCCGACAGGCCTGGGGCTAAAGACTTCAACCCCACTCGAATAGTATGACTGTTGCGCTTTTTAACGATGTATTGTCTTCATGTTTGTAACTCGTTTGTCCTTCCCTCCCCTTGAATTGTGAGCCGCCCTGAGTCCCCTCAGGGAAAAGGGCGGCATACAAATAAAGTAATCTAATCTAATCTAATCTAATCTAGTTTGAAGTACTAATCAAGTCAATCACTACTTAACTTTATAAAAGTAGCCGCGAAAGTTAGATGATTCCTAATTGCTACCACTTATGCATCTCTTACTGATATATTTAGATGAATAAAGAAGATAAATTTCTAATAATTCACATAGTCACCAACATCAACTTAAATAGAGAAATTCTCATGAAGGCCTTTTAAAGATTAACAAACAATCATACATTTAATATGCCCTTTCTTTGTACATTTGATGTCTGGGGAATCTTACCACTTCAGTAGAATAGAGATCAAAGCAACTGCTTTGAAATAATTCCCCAGTGATTTAACTATCATTGCATTTTAAAATGGTCCAAACTTCAACAGCTGCTAACCATTTATTCTGATAACCAAATTAGAGTTGGATTTATTCCACCCAGCTCAGCAGCCAACATGGTCATTTGTTATTGTGTATTTAACACCTTTGGAAAGCCCAGAAACCAGCTTTGCCACGGTGCATCTGAGGACAGTCATTTCTTTGCAGAAGGTGAACTAATTAGTTGCTTGGTCCTATTTCTCCAGCTACTCCCAAAGACAGCAATATGATCACATCCAGAAATGTGAGTGTGAATATGATCACATCCACAAAAAGCCTTTTGCATATTTATAGAGTAATTAGAAGGGCAAACTGTAGAACAAACTTGGTTTCTTTTCACAAAATCAGACAGAGATGCAGCAAGGGAAGTTTTTTTTTTCCAATTCAATCCCTTTTGGCTGTAAAGAATATTCTCTCTACACAAATAAGTATGTCATCCTCTGTTTACAAAGTTAGCTAAACAGATGAGCTCATAACAGACAAATCTATTACCTTCTCTCACGGCAATTTATTATTTCCTATATAGAAAAGTTTTTATTTAATGTAACAACCTTTTTCTTCATTAGCTGATTTTTTAATATTGATACTCGAGGTTATGGAAATCGAGATCAGAGGTGAGTTGTTCCCGGTTCAGCCCGGATCAGGCGAACTGGTAGTGGTGGTGGCGGAGGCTCCACGCACCTGCCCAGATGGCAGATGAACACATTCACAAATGAAGCAGTAGTAAAAAAAAATGGAAACTCACCACTGATCGAAATCTTTCATAAACCCCATAACTTTCTCCCTGACAAATGCTAAAAGAAATAGCCCAGAGAGATGCGTGGCATTATTAATTTCAATAATGGTCTGAAACTCTTAAGAGAGTTTCTCAATTTGGAGAACTTTAAGATGTCTAGGCTTCAAGTTCCAGAATTCTTCAGCTAGTATTCTGCAGTTATTTGCTAGAAACAAGTCTGCAGAAAAAAAAATGGGAAGGATTCCACTTTCACCATCCCAATGGCATGAGATTAAATGCAGAGACTTCAGTGATAAAGTATTTTGCTTTGGATTCAAATCTATTCCCTTTTCCTGCTTTTGGATAGTTCCTGGAAAAATTAAAAAAAAAACTTGTGCTCCTGTGCATTCTGAAGCATTTTGTAGTGATCATATTTAAAGTAGCCCCCAGCCCTAATATTTGCCTAAAAGGAAGACAAGTCTCCCAGCTCCATTCATCTATCTGTTTTACCATAGTCTCAGCAAAGGATCATTTAAGATTACTCGTTTAAAGGTCAAGTGTTTGGGGAAAACTCTAGACTTTAAAAAAAAATAGTATTACATGTGACAACAGGTCTTTTTATCAGATGAATTTTATATCATTGAAGGGTGATGCCTATTGAATTTATCATTTCATTTCAATGTTATCAACCATTTCTGCTAATAATTTAAATTCAATCCCATTCCCTCAGTTTATATATACTCAATTGCATCCTGGGCAAAGACTGCTATAAGCAGATTGGTTGATTTTTTTAAAAAAGAGTTAAAATTATATTATTTACATTAATGACCTTATAGTTCAGTTCTTTGAGAGCTTGGCTTTTAAAACTGTGATTCATTGTTTGCTGAAATTGTGCTATTATTTTAAAGGAACTCATATACCTGTAAATTTAGATTTCTTAGTGAAAAGATAAAATTGGTTTTTTTTAAAAAAAGAATCTTCTCTATCTAGCACTTGTTACAGTGCAACTGATGAGAAATCTGACCAGTTAGAACTTTCAGACAGACCAACTTTAGGACTTCCAAATATGTAGAATTAATAAACATCGTCAACTAATTGTGCAGGCTCAAACTTTCCTTGCCCCTTCAGAAGACCCATCATCCTTGAAGCCCCATCTACTTGAACCTTCTTCCCATTACGGACTACCTCTGTCGTAAGATCTTCTTAGACCATAAGCCAACTCCTTTTTCTAGATGTTCATATGTAACTATGATGGTGATAATTTTTAATTTTGGTGATACTAAATTTGCAAAGCCCATTTTTAATGATTAATCATTTATATACTTATATAATGAGTTCAATTTTTTTTAATGTCAAGGAAAATATTTTTTCTGTCTCAGAAAGTAAAGCACCTCCAGGCCACCAGGAGAAGCTGAAAAGCATCCCATTTCTGTATCACCTCCAAGAAAGCAGTATGGACTCCATATTCACTATTTACTAGCTATTTACTAGCTATTTACTAAGCAACTTGATTTCTATCTCGTGTCAGTTTGCTAGTATAATGTTCTTTTTTACCAATTGGCTGTTGGCTGTCACCTCTATCTCTTCTTCACCTTCGAGAAAGCATCAGGTAACCTATTGCTGTTCTCACCAATCACATTATGTCATTTGACAATCTGTAAACCTGTTGACTTATACTTAAGAATGAAACATGAGTCGCATCTTTCATGGACTTAAAACTGTTTTGCTTTTGACCCTTTGCCTCTCGATTCAGGCAACTTTAAGATGTCTGGACTTCAGTTTCTAGAATTATTCAGTTAGCATTCTTCAGTTATTTGCTAGAAACAAATCCAGTATAAAAACAAATGTCATAATTATTTTTTCAGTATTTCAGCCTATTTCTTCCAATTTACCAACTATAAGATGGCCTGATCACATTTACAATGTTCATGTTTCAATTAGTGATTGTTTACTAATATTTACAAACCTAACATTTATAATCCAAACACTCTTACATACTTTCTGTCTCCTGTCTTTCATTCTCCATCATTAAACCCACAAAAAATCTTCTACATTGCTGAGGAAACAATTTGTGATTTTGGGAAATTTTGCTATGATAAGAAACCCCACAAAATCTCACCCTTCCTACACAAAACATGTTTACTTATTAATGCACACAATATTTAGTTCCTGCTCTCAACAGGACTTATTGTTTCACAACTATTAAAAATTGGCAAAGTTTTAGAGAATCCAGAAGCCTCTTCAAATTTGTCAAGGCTAACTATAACAATAATTGTAACAACATACCAGATTGAGTTCAGGGACAATTATCAAGGTAAACTAAAAACAGAATGTAAAAAAGATTGAAACAACAGATTATGGAGAATATTGAAAGAGGTTGGGAAGGCTGATATACGTATGTGTGTGGCCCAACCTAATCAGGTTGTGTACATGAGCAGGCAAAACCCTCCTTAGGATTAATATTTGAGGACAGTGCTAATCTATTCCAAATTGATTTTCTAAATGCCTTCTTATTCTGCCAGACTAATGATGACTTCACCATAAATATATAGATATTTTATTTTCTTGGAGAACAAATGTCATATGAAGTATACTTTGAAGTATTATATTTACCATGGCACAAATGTTAGTCAGAATGACAATTATAAATTGTAACGGAGTGGACCTAAAAAGCAAAGCAGAGCATGTGCTGAATATTGAATTTTGGGGACTAAGGTATGGCAAATTGAAGAAAGCTCTACGAAATTGGAGCTGATGACCACAGCAAAGACCAAGGAACATTTGAGGCTCCTTGGAAACTTTCCATGTAAAGAAGGAGTAGGAGATACTTGGCTTCCTGCACATGGCAGGGGGTGGTGGTGGTGGTGGTATTCTCACCCTCCCTAGGCTCCAGAGGCTTTCCTCAAGCCTTCGAGAGGGTGAAAATGGCCTCCCGTGGGCTCCGGAAGCTAGAAATGGGCCTCTTTCTGGACTTCTGGAACTTCCAAGATGCCCGTTTTTCACCCTCCCAGAGCCTCCGCACAGGCCCTACACTTACCTGGCATCCCAATTGGACCACATGGAGACTCCTGGGAGGGGTGGGGTGGGCAAGGCCAGCCAGTCCTTGTAACTCCTGGTTCAATGAACCAGATGTAAAATTAGCATCCGGTCTGAACCAGCTGAACCCCAACCCTGATTAGGGAGAACGCACACAGTTATGTATGAAGGGGGGCATAAAACATTATAAAACTGTTTGCAAAAATGTGCATTCTAGAAGAATAAACATATATAGTAATTTTCATGTGAATGTAAGCAATCAGAAACAGATGCCAAATCTAGACTGGAAAAACTAATATACACACACGCACGCGCGCACACACACACACACACATACAAAACCAACAAGTAGAAAGTCCCTTTATCACTCATAAAAATAAAAGCAGTTACACTGAATCTTGTATGTATGTATGTATATATGTATGTATGTATGTATGTATTTTCTAGCATTTCAGAATGTAGATATTAAAAAGTCCTGATTCTGTTTCACAGACCTGAATAGTTGTGTTCCAAAGCTAGCTGACAGATTTTGCTTCTGAGGTGGAAGTAACTCTAATCTAATTTGAAGCATTGTAACGTATCTGACCCTATAGGTGTGAAAAGCTACTCCCTGCTTTTAAAATTCTTACTGCACCACTTTTTTATCTGGCCTATTTCTTTAAAAAAAATGCAGATCCACTTGAAAATAAATAAAACAGTGTCCTTATAATATCATTTTCTCATCTATTCCTTTCCAGGCTTTTGTTGTTGTTGTTGTTGTTGTTGTTACAAGTTGCTTCTGCTTCAGAAAATTATATCAATGCAGCAAGTAAAAAAGAATATTTACGTTTATGTAAGACAATATTTCTGTGTGCAGAATAATTATACTTTACAAGACACAGTTATGAATGCAATGTTTTTTTTTCCACTCTGCTTGCTACTTTGGATAAACAATTGGTCTTGCTTAGAATTCTGAAAATATGTATTTTAGTTTGTGCTCGTAAGAGTATTTGAATACTATGGAATTCCATGTATTTGCAGTCCAAAAGAGTGAATTATTATGATAAATCTTGAATTTTTTCTTAAGTAGCTTATTTGAAATGTCTATGGAGATTCTCAGTCATCCGGGGCATAGTGGTTTTTATAGGAGGCAATTGGACTTTCTTGTTTTTCTTTGAAGACGTTTCAATTCTCATCCAAGAAGCTTCTTCAGCTCTGTTTGGATGGTGAGGAATGGAAGGATTTATATCCAGATAAATGCAGATAGCTGGTGATTTGCATTCTTTTAGAGTGTCATCGAGCCACTTGGAGGTTTATCTGTGTCTTAAGGTCACAGACAGCTCTGCACTTTGGGATGGATACTTTTGAATGGTGCAGGAGTATGAATGGATCTCCAGAAAACATTGCAGACTACAGGAACCATTTGCACTTCAGTTTGAGATGTAGACAACACAGGCTCATCCCCACAGACTGTCCCTGTCTTCAACAGTCAAGGGACACAGGGCTGAAAACAACCCAGAGCCAAGAAGGCCTCACACACATTTGCACTACTCAGGTGACCCTGAGGACACAGATAAACCTCCAAATCACCTCAACGACTCTCTAAAACAGTGACGGCGAACCTTTTCAGCACCGGGTGCCAAAAAGGTCATGCAGAAACATCGCACGCGCATGCACGTACACGCTTCGGAAATGCCAAACTCCTGGGGTCCAGTGCACATGCATGCCCAACAATCAGCTGGTTTTTGGCACTGCTGCATGAGCGAAGGAATCACGTTCCAGAAAAGCTGAATTTCTGGGTATTGGCGTGCATGCACACCCGACAATCAGCTGGTTGTGTGCATGCACACACTGGTTTTTGGCACTGCCCTGCATGCAAAGGCCAGCTGATCACCAGACGCAGGCACACCAGAGCACACCAGAGAACAAACGGCCAAGGCTGGGTGTGCCATGCAAAGTTTGCACGCCACTTTGGGCCCGTGTGCCATCATCGCTCTAAAAGAATACAAATCACCAGCTGTGTGAATATCAATCCTTCCATTCCCATCATCCAGTCAGAGCTGAAGAAGCTTCTTGGATGAGAAGTTAAACATCTTCAAAGACAAAACAAGAAAGTCCGATTGCCTCCTGAAAAAGCACCTTTGGGAGAGCTTATTTCAACCTTTCCCCAACCCTGCTGTTCTTGTGTTTGAGTTTTCCATAACTATTTCTCTCACAGATAAAAATTTGAAATATTTTATTTAGGATAAGCCCCTATGAAGCTATGAGATATTATTTTCTCTGTATTTACTGGGGTTTAGTTTATTTATATTACTCAACAAGTTATTTAATCTCTCAGTGCAGCTTTATCCCTCATGAATATGGAGAAGAATCACAAAGAATTCAAATGAGAAGCTGAAGAAGAGATAGAAAACTTATAGCAAACCATTGAAGTACTGAATTGAAGTCAAACTCATTT
This sequence comes from Thamnophis elegans, assembly GCF_009769535.1. Classification (NCBI taxonomy): domain Eukaryota; kingdom Metazoa; phylum Chordata; class Lepidosauria; order Squamata; family Natricidae; genus Thamnophis; species Thamnophis elegans. Next base: position 87,312,357 of record NC_045546.1, read on the forward strand.
CGTTATTATGCCTCTATTGGGCAAATGTCCCACATACTGTGGCACAACCCCTTTTTTGAGAAGTATGTTCCCATAATGTCACTACTTCTACCTCACCCTCATCCCAGTTCTGAGGTAATGTTAATCTCCTGTATCTTCAGTTTTCTGAATGGGAAGTGGTGTTTTCTTTCTTCTTGGGTGCAGGAAGAGTGCGGTGGCCTAGAGGTAGAGCTCTTACCTCACAATCAGGGGGCTGTGGGTTCGATCCTAGGTAGAGGCAGATATTTCTCTCTCTAGGCACAATGAGAATATACCAGCTGAACTAAGCTCCACACCGGCGATAAGAAGGACAGATGGCCAGTAAATATTCAGTTGCCCAGACTCCATCCTGCTGGCTGTTCCTCATTGCCACCTTAATATTCATTTTCCTGGTCTGGAGCCAAGAGGGCAAGACTGCAATATTTCCAGCACTGCCCCACAGTCTATCTGTAAAGCAGATCACCTATGAGTCTGGACAGTATTGCTGTCGTTAAACAATGTAATGTGGGATAGTTTTAGGGCAAACTGTGAGTGTCAGTTTGGTGTAGCACTCAAGGCCACAGGCTGGAAATTAAGATACTATGAATTCTAGTCCTTACCTTAGGCACAAAGCCAACTAGGTGACATTGGGCCAATCATTCACTCTCATCCCTAGGAAGAAGGCAAGGACAAATCATCTCTGATATCATGCCAAGAAAACTCCAGGGATTTTTTTCCCAGGCAAATGCAAAGAATCAGGACTGGTTCAAAGACAAAGAAGAAATTGGTAGCAATTGGTGGATTCCATGCCGTCCTTTCATTACCTCCTGAAACCTTACTGGGTGCTTTCTTGAATGTCTGTTCAGACAGTGTGGAGGTTTAAGCTTACCATGGTCCCATCAGATGATGGCTAGTCTGATATCAGTCTGCCCAAGTGATCAGAAAAGCTGACTTGAAATACAAAACAAAGAAACTCAACTGGGGTTTTCAGTGTTTTGTGCCACTGAATTTTCTCTCCCTTTTTTTTCTTTTTAAAGTCAGATTTTCCCAAATTTGGCCAGGCAAATGACTTGTTTTCTTCTTCCTCTACTGTATTCTTTCTGTGTGTGTGTGTGTGTGTGTGTGTGTGTGTGTGCGTGTGTGTGTGTGTGTGTGCGTGTGCGCATCTCATATGATTTCTGTACTCAAGAGTCTCCCTAGCAGTACAAACACATAAATAGAATATAAATCTTAGATAATTCTTTGAAGATGATCAAATCAGCCTTAGATATTGTATTTTTGTACATTCACATAGCCCAGATTGATTTTAGCCAAGTAACAGAATCTACTGCAATATAATGTGGTATTTTTTTAATCCCTTTGATAGAGATGAAGGGAAAGTAGGAGCCACCCCTTCACTTAAAGTGGCTCCTTAATACAACTAGAAGCCTGTTTTTTGTTTTTTGTTTTTTTTAAATGGAACTTGTGGGAAGTTTTCATTCATACATTCTGCCATACTCCCTAATGAGTATTAACACCCTGAAGAACAGCAGAGTTATTTTGCTTCTGTACTTATTCATCTTGGAAGTGTCAACACTCATTTAAAGAACTAGTGTTCTGAAGACATTTGATTAGATATTCCATGTTCTGAATGTGAACATTTATGACAACCCCTGTTTACCAATAGAATCTCGTAGAACATAAATTATATGGCTGTGTAATACTAGCTAAAATAGTTGCTGCGATAACTACAAGGATTTTTTTTCCTCCTCAAAAGTACTGTAATTGCATCATCCTTATATTCACATTAGCTTAATGGAAACATTCCTGTGATCTCTGCTTGAAAAAATGCAGCGCCATTGAAATAAAACTACATATTTCTTTCTCTTTCTTCTCATTTTTAAAAAAACTGAATTCACAGAATTGCAGACATGTTACTGTTCATAAACTGGACAAGACCATGATTTTGATCTTGCATTCTTGCTGTAATCTGTCCTAAATAATAAAAGTTAGACCTAAATATGAAGTAGAATAAAGTAAGTAGAATGTTAAAAGTACTCCAGCAATTCACTCAATTCAACCTGACAGGATTGTTCATGAACACTGAAGAGTCAAGATGTTTAGCAAAGAAATGATGCATGCTTTGTAAATATGCAGATCAAATAAAGGGGAAAATGTAATGATATAAATAAAGGATGCTGAACTTTTTGTCTGCTGCTAAAAACAGTATTCAACAGGTTTTGGCCTGCTGGTATTATTACCACTACTATTATTGTATTCTGCCCTGCATTGCAGAATCAATCCCAGGGTAGTCAAAAAATGGATAGAACCATTCTAAAATCCAATAAATAGACAAGCAACAATCAAGATCAAGAATACAAATATTTTATTAACAGGGTCAATTATTAATCAAAGACTCTAGTACAGTGTTTCTCAACCTTGGCCATCTTCTTTGCTTGAAGATGTCTGGACTTCAACTCCCAGAATTCCCCAGCCTAATCTGAAGCAGATTTTTAGAGACTCCAAGGTTGGGTTTTTTTCCTTACTGCCAATCTCCCTATGGTAGTCTTTTACCTCACAGTCATGAAAGCAATTAATATAACTATATACATTTTGATATACTAGACGTAGTGTTTCTCAACCTTGGCCACTTGAAGATGTCCGGAATATTGAAATATTGCACAAGGTGGGAAGTAGTGTAAATAATCAGACCATATGGGCGTTAGCGAATGGTTGAAATTAATTATTTAGAGGATAATACATTTTAAATGGTATCTTCATATGTAGATTATTTGCTGCAAACTTCTGTATGTTTTTAATTGAATCGTTTTTATTTTCAGGTGAATTGTCATCAAAATCTGCCAAGGTTAATATTTGGTAACTGCTGAATAGGCCATGGTTGTTTGATCTGAATGAATAAAGAGATTAATGATGATGATAATGATTCACATTCCCTGGGAGTATTGGCCTCCCCTGGGAGAAAAACCTTGCCTAAATATTGATAGAATGCTAGAATTATTAAAGCAATGTCCATGAATAAATTGTCTATCTCAGCTGGATTCTGTGGATGAACACACATACCATGAACAATAGAAAGGTGGAAGTGCAGATGGCATTAACTAAAGTGCAATGTTAAAATAAGGATGTGGATTGTTTCTGGAGTGACTACAATATTTGCTTTGTGCCTATGAAAAAGACTATATTTGACCTAATAATGGAAACAGTGTCACTGAACAAGGTCTATGTTCAAGATCACTTGAACACGACAAAATGTGGATCTGAGCAGATTCTCTTGTCTCTGTTCCACTCTTCTGTCTGTTGATGTTGCAGAAATGAAGGAAGAATGATTCACAAGACAAAAGGGCAACATGCAGGGAAAACCCCCGAAGTGCTTCTGAAATATAAGAGACACATTCTTGTATTGGAACATGTTTTGGAACATGAGGCTGTATTTATGGATGTTATACTGAGAATTATTATTTCTAATTCTTTGTGTATTTTAATAAAGGAGAATGGTGAAGAAGTTCCCAACTGAAGCTTTGGTGAAATATTTTTCTTAACGTATTCACACTTCCACTAAACTGGATTTAAATAAAAGCTTGTAATGGATAGCCTTTATTTCAATAAGAAGTTCCAATCTGTCCACACAAATTAGTAATATATTTACTGTGTATTTAGAGGGTGTGTGATTTAAATGAATTCACTGTTGTTATTTTTTTTTATCTTGTCCTTGTCTGCTAAATCATATGCCACTTGCCACATGGAGAGAAAAGAAAGAATGAAGTAAATAAATTAACTATACTTGTTACATTTTGGAGCAAAAGACAACAACATGAATGCCATTTTTTCTAAAAAAAAATTTGCAAACACTAATAAAGCAATCAGGCACATTTATGTTCCATTGATTGACACAGACTGACAGCATGCATTATTCATGAGAAGAAAATATGTGCTTGTTGTTGGCTGTTTGTTACCTACAATTTATTCCAATTTTCAAAATGAATAGAACTGAATATTTGTTGTTTATCTCTGCTGCACATACCAAAAAGTGCAGTGGCATACTTGGTGCTGATTTTTGCTTAATGCTTTTGATTTTCATGGACTTATTTATTAACCAGTCTGGTGAAGGGGGTTAAGATACCACTTTAGTAACCAGGAACGATGAGTTCTAGTCCTGCCTTCAAAGCCAAGTATTTGTGCATCTCTAGACATCGTTTTCTGAGGACATTAGTCAATCGTTGTCCCTCACCCCTAGAAAACAGGCAATGGGAAGCCACTTCTGAAATGTTGCCAACACAACTGCAGGGTCTTGTCCAGGCAGTTGTCAGGAATCAACATTGTCTTGAAGGCCTACACACAAAAATGTGTTAATTATTCATGTGTTAATTAAGTAGTTCCATAGGTATCTTTTATCCTTATCTGGCTATATATACATAAGATGAAACCCCAAATTGTTTCAACACTGGCCCTGCATTCCAATGTAAGCAAGAGGTATAACCCAGGATGCTTATATAAAAGGACCCATGTCTGATTATGAATATGAATATGGATGGGAGTCATTGCTATCCTTGGGATGTCTCTCTTCTAGCAATAGAGCCACGAACGACAGAGGGAAGAAATCTTCACAGAATAAGAGCATTTCCCTATTTTTTGGAGTATTGTATTGTATTTAATAGATTTATAGGCTGCCCAATCCCGGAGGACTCCGGGCAGCTTAGAGAAACAAATCTTTAAAAAAATAAACAATTAAAAAAAACAGAGAAAATAGATTAAAAACCTCATCATGCACCCACTCTGGTTGGGCTGGACCTCAGTCATGAGGTCAACAGCCCCAGGCCTGCCGGAATAGCCAGGTCTTGATAGCCTTTCGGAAGGCCATGAGAGTGGGTGAGGTCCCGATCTCTGGGGGCAGAGGATCGAAGCGGCTACAGTGAAGGGCCTCCTCTGAGGAGTCGCCAGCCGACATTGTCTGGCTGACGGCACCTGAAGATGGCCCACCCTGTGCGATCTTATCGGCCATTGGGAGGTATGCAGCAGTAGGCGGTCTCACAGGTATCCAGGTCCTAAGCCATGTAGGGCTTTAAAGGTAATGACCAGCACCTTGAATCGCATTCGGAGACCAATAGGAAGCCAGCGCAGCTCGCGGAGGATAGGTGTAACATGGGTGTATCTTGGTACAGCCAATATCACTCGCGTGGCTGCATTCTGGACTAGTTGTAGTCTCCGAATGCTTTTCAGGGGCAGCCCCATGCAGAGTGTGGGGACAGCATAGTAACAATTGTATACAACTAGGCCAGCCACAAGTTGAGCAGTCTAGGTTACAGACAACAGTGTCCCTACAGACAAGGTTATCCTTTCAGGCCGGCAGATGGGTTATTAATGTGATACATACTGTAAATCTATTCATGAAGCTTCAAGGCTCTGCAGAGATTTAAAATTGCTTTGTCTCATCCACTATTCCAGACACATCTAACCTGGCAATATTAAGCACACAATGCCCCACCTCCTCCCTATTCACCACTTTCATTATCTCTTGAAGGAGATTGGAAATGATTGGAAGCTCCCTTCCTGCTCTGATACCAAAGCAATTCCTCACAATCACAGAAAGAAGAGAGTTGACAAAGATGAGTTTTGTTCCTCTCCTTCCTCCTTGTATTCATGACAACATTTGCAGCCTCCTCCGCTCTTCCTTTCGGTTCATGGCTCATTCACAAGCAGTTTCTTTTCCTTTTCCTTTCCTTACTTAGGTAGAAAAAGGCAAATAGACGTGAGCTAAAGTATCCTTGACTTCGCCTGTTATACTACTTTTTCTAGTCATATTCAAATAATTTAGTCTGCTGGCTCATATCTCAGTTTTTCTATTTTTATGACTTTTTAAAATAAATATACACAATTTCTTACAGCTTCTACTCTCAAGATTAAAGTCTCCCCACCCAAATACCACTGGAAGTAAGATAGACACAATATTAGTATATTTTGGACAAATTATTTTATCCCTTTCCAAAGTCAAGTCAGAAATTTGTTTCCCTGTTATGTGATGAAGCCATTGATTTCTCTTTTAGTTGTCACATACTACGTTAGTGGGAATAATTAGAAATTCAAGTTAATATATATTATTAACACATAAAAAGTATTTTTCTTTAGAGTGTTAGCCAAATTCAAACCTTTATTTCCTTACATCTAAAATCTCCTTTCCAGAAGTATTTGGCATAAATTATTTTACTGACCTAGAAAAGGCAAATTCACAAAATCATTTAAACTTTGGGCAAAACTGCTTTCTGATTAACAAATACTTTGGGAAAGTCAGGACAAACTACCAGTTCACGGGCAACCGAGATAACCATCCAAATCAGTGATACACAAAGGAAATGTTGTTTAAACCAATAAAACATAAGAAAATAGCTTAGAAATGTATTCATTTTAATATTTTTATCTAAACTCAGCAGATATATTTGGAGTATTTGTCTTTGTATAGAAGTCTCTATTCAAAAAGTGGGCACCAAAAATACAGAGACCAAAAAGTTGACATTTTAAAATATACATAATTAGAATAATGCACATATGGAACCTTTGAGAAGGAAGGAAGGAAGGAAGGAAGGAAGGGATAAAGGAAAGAAGGAAGGAAATATGTTTGTGGCTAAAATGTGGGAAAGGATGGATGTGCAAACAGATTCACTCAATACTACTTGTTCAAAATATCAATCTTATTTGGATAGAAATGCAATACATCTGCATTTAAAAAAAATTCCAGGTTTCAGTCAAGAAGCAAATTAGAATTTATGTTCAGCTCTTACATCCCTCTTCTTCCAGTCTTAGATCATTTACAATAGTCTCTGTTGAGGCTTGCTAAACCTTAGCTTGGGATTTGTAGCAGAACAAAAACTGCAGACTTTCTACTTAGAATCATAGAATGGGTTGATCTCACTGAATATCCAAGTTGGTATTTTCTCCTGGACAGTGGCTTTCCAGCCCTATCCCAAGGCAATTCTTTCTAAGTAGTTAGACTGTTTCTAACACTACTAATGATCTCAAGTGAATAACAATGAGTAGAATGCATTGTCATTATCTCTGCTTAGAAATTCACATAAAGTTGTGGACTTTGGGGGTTTTTTTGAGGGGGAGGGGGGAGACTATATGTTCAGAAATCAGAGTAAATCTGAAAAAGCTGAGTTTCTGAAATGGCTGTATTAGAAAGAACTAGTTTTTCAAAATATGGTTGTATCTACAGCTTGATATATTCCCCTTTATTTTCTCATACAAGGTGAGCACAAAGCAATGTTTATTGAAAAGTTGCAATAGTTGGGAAAAATTTCAGCAATTCAAAAAAAAATTAAATAATAAATAAAATGAATTATGTAACATATTGTATAAATTGCTACATGAACACTTACAATATTTTAAGGGGAATGCTTTAATCATAGGCTTGATCAAAGTGCTGTGGAAGTTCTATAAGGGACTCAAGCTAATTCACATTTCCTAGAGTTTGCTGAGGAAGGAGCACTAAACTTCTTTAAAATTGCTATCCAAAATGAGCCAATTTTATTGGGAAATAGCTGGGAGGAAAAAACAGCTAAGGGGAAAAGAACCCTTTTTTATATATAAAATATTGATGATGCCAAGAATTTTGATGGTCCAGAATTGTGATTCATTTCCCTTGGCTTGTTTTATGTCGCCCTTTAGTAGCAAAATGGGCTTTAGGTGGTTTTTTTTAATGCTAACGTCTCCATAAACCTTTTCAGGGAATGTGAAATGTTCTCTGTCCCCACTGAGATATCATTATTCATATCCAAGTATTTGTGCATCTTTAGACATCATTTTCTGAGGACAGCTGCTCTAAGTCATACAACGAGAGAAACAGAGAAGAAGAAGAAGAAGAAGAAGAAGAAGAAGAAGAAGAAGAAGAAGAAGAAGAAGAAGAAGAAGTAGTAGTAGAAGAAGAGAGAGGAGGAGAGGAGGAGGAGGAGGAGAAGAGAGGAGGAGGAGGGAGGAGGAGGAGGAGGAGGAGGAGGAGGAGGAGGAGGAGGAAGAAGAAGAAGACAAGAAGAAGAGGGAAGGTGAGGAGAGGAAGGAGGGGAGGAAGGGGAGGAGGAGGAGGAAAGAAAAAATCAAACACCTATTGAATGATTGAAAAGTTTGGTTTCCTCTTAACTCCAATTTCTTAATGTCACACTCTGGGATGCTTCTAATAAACTTGCCTATTGCCAATGTCTTTACCTAAGCAAGTTTATTTCTGATGAGATGTTACACATTTACATTATTGTGGGGGAAAAAAGAGAAGGAAACTGGAATAATTTTATAGCGGGGGTTTCTGATGTCATTAAAAAAAAAATCCTAAAAGCCGATCTCTAGATCATCAAGTTGTGACATTTGTAAAGATCTGGGCTGCAAATACCCAAACAACCACTTGACAATAGCAGAAGGTTATAGTCATATGTGTCATTTTTGGAGCCATTTTTTGTTGCCTGGATTGCTGTAGATGAAATTTAGTAACTCTAAATTTGCCAGTGGAATGTCTTGTAAGAAAGTATATCTGTGATTTTGTGCAGCCTTACTCAGAAGTCACTATTTCAGACAGTCAGAATGATGTCATATTATGCATAATATTCACAGGAAATGTGTTCCACTATTTACCCCGTTCATACCCAACAGCCTCAGGAAGCTGAAAAAATTGTAAATTCATTTTATGGTAAAGTATTCACAGTCTCAAAAAGCTGATACTGTTATAAAAATTGCAAAATTAATGCAGAATAAGAAGTGTTACACATATCAGGTATAACTATTAAATGGTCAAGGATAAAAATAAAGTTTCTGTCTGTCTGTCAGTTTGAACTATAAGCAAGAAAATCCCAGTATAAATTTGTAGCATTTTTTTCCCCTGACATATTTATGCCTGGGTAACTGAATCATTGTTTGCTTCTTTAATCTAATTTTATGGGATTATGATATTCTGAGTCACAACTATCAAGCTGGGCACAACACGGATCTAAAATGTGATTTACTAGTTTGTAGTTATGGACTTTCCAAACTTGAGTTCACAATGAAGTTAGGAAAACTCAATAGAGATGCTTCAAGAATATGCATGAAAAGATTCATCCTGTGAAGTAACACTAATTTCCTTTCATTTAAAAAGCCAAATAATTCTTACGAATAATGACTACATTTACTATAAGTTCAAAGGTATTCCATAAGCTATCCTTTTCTCCATAACAAGACCCATATAAAGGAGTCATACCAAATTTTATGATAATTACTCACTTCACAATTATTAGCAATGAATTGCTAATAATTAATTGCTACAAAAAAGCACCTAAGCTTTCCATTGGCTCTCAACCAGTAAACCTCAATAATCAAAAGAGATGGTTAATGATGGTCAATTTTATCTGCTGATGTCCAGCATCAATTCTGGAATAAGTGTTTGGATCTGTAGTTTCAATTCAGTTAGATGCAAATGGGTAAACTGCCCATATATTATATACAGTCTCCTTCAAAGAAGGCATCCTTGTTTTGACACAAGTCATCAGAGTGTGCCATCCTGTAGATAAAGGACTCTCATGGATCCTACAAATACGGGGGGAAATGCTTTCAAACAGAATATGTTAAACAGGGATATTGTGAAATCCGTTTGGAAGATTTCAGACAGGCATCTGCCAAGGATACTTTAGATATCAAAGAACCTGGCTCACGGGAGATGGCAGCACATGATTTCACTTAGCACCTGCCAGGTTTATCATTCTAGGGGATTGAGTGATTGGTACTCATCAACTCTATGCCAGGTTTTGTTAGAATCCTTTCCTCCTTCCTTTCTTTCTCTCAAGCTGATCTAATTTACTGCAGAATTTCTGCCTCCTCGGTTCTCAGAATAATCAATTAAACATGTTAACAACCATTTCAAAATCTAAGTATAGCTTGACAAGGCATCTGCAAGCCTGTGAAATATTGTATTATCTTAATAAAAACTATTTAAGGAAGAAACAAATGTTCTGCCTCAAAAATAATAGATTAAATACAGAAAGGGGAGGGGGGATTCTCAGATTTCATCTTGGTTTTCTTCTGCCACTCTATGGAATGCTGCATCTCTTATCCAAAGAAGAAAGCTCCCCATTGGCTCTTCTGAAGTTGTTTTGTCTCGCAAGTCCAGATTTTTTTATTCCATAATGAAAGAACCAGCAAACATCCAAATCAAGCCATTGTTCACATAATGCACTGTTTTAAATACTAACACAGTCTGCTTTGCTTGGAAGTTATTCTACTTCAATGGATTTGATGTTGTTTGTAGGACAATTAACCCGACTCAATGCTACCTACATGCCTTTGAATATAAAAGTTTGTATTATTTCTAATAAATACTGATCTGCATTGCTGCCAATAGCTTATCTAGTTCCATTCTCAAAATCACATTTGTTTACTGTAAATATATGCCCATTTTTAGGAACTGGTGTTCGCTAGCTGAGTGTTGCTTCAGAATGTCAGGAAATTCTCAGGAGGGAATGTAACCCTATCTGATGGATCTCAGTAGGGGATCACTATGATATTCAGAAAATGATGTGCATAAAAAGACAACTGATGCTCAGCTATTATGAACCCCCCTCCCCAATTAATCAAATGCTCATCATAGTGAGGAATCATCTTTTCATATTCAATGGATTGTTCACTCAAATGCACTTCACTGTCTACATGTGGATGAGGAATGTACATTTACTGAAAGTACTACAGTACACATATAAACCAAATGAAAGGAATATCTGACTTACACAGTTGATTCTTAATATAAGATTGAAAGCATCCCTTGGGCTAGGAAGTTAAAACTTACATATTGAACAATACTACCGACATCAAAAGCAAAAGTATCTTCTCAAATCTCCTGAAAGTGCTATAATTCCCAAAACATCAATAGACTCACAAGTAGCTGGCTTGAGAAAAGAAATCTGCATAAATTAAGTGGATCTCCCTTTCTGCGAAAAAGATAAGTGGGATATTTTGGGGGTAAAATCAGTCCTCTTCCAACTTTATCAACTCCCAGTGATTCCCTTATAGTTCTAACATGGTAAACCCAAATGTAAATTACCCCCTACCAGGACCCTGGTCCATTTCTATTTGGAGCCATTATTGAAATCTACCTGGCAAGGATGAATGGGTTCAGTACACACAAAAGTCCACACAATTGCAGAGGAATATTGATTTCCTTTACAGTTCCACATTCATCATTTCAGAGTTGAGGATCAGGATGTTCTGCGAATTCTTGGCATGCATAACTGAAACTGTAGGTGGAAAACAATACCAAGAAACAGAAATTGCCTGTGAGGAGAACTGTCAGTGAATCACCCTTCAGATGAGTCAGATCCTTAAGAAGAAATTTCCTGATTAGGATATTTTTCCTGAATTCCTCTTTCCTTTCAGTGGTTTGTTGATCAGAATTGCTAGTCCAGAATGAGATTATGAGTTGGCAAGGAAGTTCCACTCTCAAATTTGCCAATTGTGCATTCAACCCGTACATCTTTCACTGTGAACAAAAATAATGCCTAAGCGGAGTTCTATGATACTGGAAGCTTGAACTCTGTCAGCAATGCAAGTCAAACTAATAAAGGTTTGGTAAAATCAGAATAAGCATGAACCAATTTTTTGCCCCTTGAAAGTAACCATAGTCCTTACAGATTAATGATTTTGTTTTATTTTCATTTTACAGAAAATACTAGATACATCTTTTCCCCATTTGGCTAATTAAAATAATACAGACTTGTTACTTATTAATAATGTATTAAGATTTTGTTCATGTATGGCTTGCTCCCTAAGCAGATCAAGTAATATCTCTATAGAAATATTGAATGCAAGAAATGAAGCCTATGAATTAAGCGGAACTTTAAAACCCCGCTGGGCTAAAAGAGCTCAGTCAACACCATGAATCCAGCTCCATTCCTCTTGGCAAGCTGTCCAATGGATTCCACGCATGTCCTTCCCGTGTGCATCTCCATGCAAGTGCGCAAGGAAAGACTTTAAAATCGGAGTTCAAGTTTCAGAAATGTGTAGTAGCTCTGCTTCCATTCTCGGCGGACGCCTTTTATTTCTGCCTCCATGCATCCCCTCCATCCCGCCGCAAAAGTATAAGGGGGGGGGGGTTTAAAAAAATGCAGCGTCTAACATTCAAATGAAGCCCGTTGTTGGAGAATCTAAGAGGAACCGAGAGGGAGACTCACCTCCTCCTTGCTGGTGGAAGCGGCTGCAGCTTTACTTCCAGCTAGCGCTGTTCAAGGTTGCGTTAGTTCCTCATCTGCCTGTGGATCTTAGCTCCAACGCTGTGTCTCTACGCGGACCTTCCTCCCCCGCTCCCTGTCTTCCTCCGACCCCCTTTCCTCGTCCCTCCCTCCCTCCCTCCCTCCCTCCTTCTGCATCACTTTGAACTTCAGCAAGTGGCGAACTGGATCAGCTGCAGACTCCCCAACCTCCTCGCTCTGATTGATTGGGGTTCAGAACCTCTGCTTAAAACAGCTCCCTCCTTCCTAGGCTGAGAGCTCTGGCGACTGATGAAGAAGCAGCAGCCGGGGCTGGATCGGAGGAGGCTTTGGGGAAGAGGGGCGGAAGGTGTGAAGGAATGTGAACGTGGGGAGGGAAAGAGGAGGAGGGGGGGTTGGCTGTACCAAACACCCGGTGATTTGCAAGTGAATGGAGGAGGAGGAGGGGGGGCATACGCAGGAGGGCTTTGACAAGAGCTACCCATTACTAAAAGGAAACCTCAATCAAAGAGTTTCATTTCATCTTCAATCCTGCAATAAGGGACACCCGTGTATGCAGTCTGTAAATTAGCTGTGTGGGAGATTTGTTGATTACGCTGGTCCCTTTTACTCTGATTTAATGTCAACCGAGTACATGCCCATCACCTTACATAGTTACATTGCCCTCTGCAATCAGTATATTAAGATTTAAGATGCCACTATGATTTTTTTTAAAAAAGAGGCACCAGATATTAAAACACTGGAAACATGCTAACTGGACAAAAGTAATCCTCTTACAAACTAAGAGGAGTGGATTTTGTAAACTTAGGATAGGTTTGGTTTTCAATGAAATCACCTGACCTATTGAAACCTTTGTTCGTGATTGTTCCTTTTTCACAATGCCTACATATAAGAAAGCCCAACAGTCAATCAGATGGCACTTTTATCCACCTGTCATAATCTTTTCCAAGGATGTGGAATAGGTAAATATTGTTGCATATAGTGTTAAAGGTATCATGACAGGATGATGTAAGCAGTTCCAAGTAAAGCTGCTTCTGCAATTGACTGATGGTGAATTTGTCAATGCCGACGACGGTGTTCAAATGGTGCTCCAGTTGTTTTTGAATTGTACCCAAAGCTCCTATTTCTCTTTATCCTATCTTTGCTTTCTTTTGCCATGGCCGTACGACTTCTATTTGCAGGTCTTTATATTTTGTGATTTGTCTTCTCTTCTGCTGTCTCTGGGTGTTGCCATACCTACTACACAGAGATTTTTGTCTTCCTCCTGACAATATTGTCAAGGATGGAGACTTCAGTGGCCGGTGCTTATCTGTTTGACTTCTGAAGTCTCAGAGCATTTCAACACCTATATTGCCCATCACTTTGTCTATTTTGTAGTCCCAGAGCATTTTTTCTTGCAGGCAAATGGTATTTCTTGCAGTTCTTCCAATTCACCATTGTTGCTAATTTGTCATGCCCTTGTTTCTTCAGCTTCTTTGCAGAGATGCCTGTTACTGCCTGCTCCATTCTGGCTTTCTATGCATTTGTTCTTAAGATTGGTCTTTCACAGCCAGAATTAGCCTTGTTGTCTCTTTTGTCAACTTCCCTGATCTTAACCATTGCCAGGACTGGTCATCTGCTTTGTTTGCTAGTTTTTTAAAAATATTTTTAATGTAACGTGCAACGTGCTCTACATGGGGCAGCCCTTCAAGAGCATTCGGAGACTTCAGCTTGTCCAGAATGCAGCCGCACGAGCGATCGTGGGTGCACCTCGGTTCACCCACGTAACACCTATCCTCCGCGAGCTGCACTGGCTGCCTATTGGTCTTCAGATACGCTTCAAGGCGCTAGTCGTCACTTATAAAGCCCTTCATGGTATTGGACCTGGGTACTTGAGAGACCGCCTGCTGCCAATTACCTCCAATAGACCAATTAGATCCCACAAACTAGGCCTCCTCCGAATTCCATCCGCCGGCCAATGCCGACTGGCGACTACCCGGAGGAGAGCCTTCTCTGTGGCTGCTCCGACCCTCTGGAACGAACTCCCCGTGGAGATTCGTACCCTCACCACCCTCCAGGCCTTCCACAAAGCCCTTAAGACCTGGCTGTTCCGACAGGCCTGGGGCTAAAGAGTTTTTGCCCCCCTTCTCGAATGGTATGGTTGTTGTGTGTTTTTAAATTTCGTATTGTTATGTCTCGTCTTTTTATTCCCCTGTCTGTACCCCCTTCCCTTATTGAATTGTGAGCCGCCCTGAGTCCCCTTCGGGGAAAAGGGCAGCATATAAATGAAATAAATCCAAATCCAAATCCAAATGTATTGTCCATGTAATACATTGCTTTGCTATTTTTTATTATTGTTATTATTCTTAATTTGGTCTCCCTTGTACAGAGGTTTGTTACCTTTAGTACTCAGTAAGCCTTCATCATAGATAGCTTTAGTGCATCTTCTTCACTGTTCTTCAAATATTCTTCCAATGCCTTTTTTATTCTTTATCTGTTTGGTGTAGCTGCCAGTTCTTTAGATGGGTTGGCCTTCATTGCAACAAACTTTCCCCGAGAATCTAGGAGATGTTATAATATATTGGAATAGTACATCTTTTTATTTAAAGTAAAATTTTCAGCACAAGCTCTGAGTTGTCCTGTCAACTTCCATATCATATAGTAGGATTTTTTTGGCAGTCTTGAAACTTGAATGGATTTTCATATTTATTGGGAAGGGCATAGTTTCATTCTCCCTAACATCTCCACCTTTTAAGTTAATTGGAAGTGGTCTATTAATTCTGCTTCAGATGGCATGTCTGCATTTTGGGACAGATATCTTTCAGACAACATGGACTCAATCAAATAGCTACTCTTATGATGGTTCAGAATGATATTGCATAGTAGCCAAAATGTAACTACATCATTGTAAATCACTATAGGATGATCTCATTTCAAAGTCGAACTTAAAAATACTTGTTAAAAATTGTGGGATGGGACATCACCCTATCCTGCCTTAGAGCGAAAGTATGATATAATACATCTATTCAACACAATAGAACAGGTCAAAACAGTTTTATTCATACATCCTTATTTTTATTTAATTCCCTGTTCTTCCGAATGAAAAGAAATTTAAAGAATAAAACTCGGGCGAAGAGGAGTACTGTCCATTATATTATTCTGCACAAACATTTTTATTATTATTATTATTTTTCAAATATTTTTTAAAAGTAATCACTAAAGCCTTGCAACTTTGGAGATAAATATCATTTCAATCAATATCCTTACTTGCACTTAAAATTAAGATTGTACTGGTATTTACTTCTTAATTCCAAATGCATTGTGGATAGAGAATAAGAGGATTTTAAAGATAACTTTTTAAACACTTTGTCTTCATAAACATCAATCAAAGTGTATTACCCTTTTTTTAAAATAAAAAAAACCCTTTCAACAGTCTTGTATGAAATCTCAGCAAAAGATTTGGAGATCTTTTTGAGTGGATGTTATTTTTACTTAGATTTTAGCTGAGCCTCTTCTCTGCTTGCTATTCTACTAGTGTATGGCATCAATAGCAACTGCATCTTCAGATACATCCAATATAACCTCCAGAATATTGGTTTCATATGATGATGAATATACATATTTCTATAAGTGAAGCAAAACAAAAACTGGCAGCAGGATATTTTCCATTTCAGCCTACTCCTTCTTTCTATAACAGAAGGTAGAATAGCAGAGTTGGAAGGAACCTGGGAAGTCATCTTGTCCAACCAAAAGCTCAACAAGAGAGTCAATACTATTTCAGACAAATGGCTGTCCAGTCTCTTCTTGAAAGCCTCCAATGATGGGACGCCCACATTCCCCTGGTTCATTGTTCTCACTATTGGGAAATTTCTCCTAGGTTGTTTCTCTCTTTGATTAGTTTCCATCAATTGCTTCTTGTTTTGCCTTCTGATGTTTTGGAAGTAATTCCCTGCCCCCCTCATCTTTGTGGCAGGTCTTCAAATATTGGAACACTGCCATCATATCTCCCCTAAAGAAAAGTCCTTTTTTCACTAGAAAAGACATATCCAGTTCCTGCAACCATTCTTCATATGTTTTAGCCTCCAGCTCTCTTAATCATTTTTGTTGCTCTTCTTTGCACTCTTTTCAAAGTGCAGTTTCAATGAGTTTTGATTAGTTCAGTTTTGATGAAAAGTCTTGTTTAAGGGAAGAGTTTTTGACTTGAAAGATGATGCTTTGTAACATTTTAATTGGTCTTAATGGGTCAATAAAAGGGCTGTAAGTAAGTCAGGAGTTCCCATTCTCTTTGTTTTAAATTGGCAGTATTTGTACTGGGCCTCTCACTAGAATCCCCAAAAGAAATTAATTATGTAATCTTAATGGAAGATGCTGCCATAAAGTCAGTCCCAGAAACTCACATTTCTTCTTTCAATGACAATCTGTTTTACAGACAAGCTACATATATTGATGATTATTCGGAAGATTTCCTGAGCATAACTACATGATTTAATGACAGTTTTAAAGCCTAGCGTTTTTCACCTGAAAATTTAAACTGCTTTTATGATGCTATGTATATGGGGAAATAAAAGAGACATAATTTATATAGTCCTCCTTCTTATAGAAATATTGTATTAAACAATATTACAGTAAGTAGTACATAAGGAACAAGAGAAAAATACATGTACATTTTACTACTTTTGAAGTAAGGTGAGACAATATTCAGACAAATTTTTCATACTTAAGTACACAAGGAAATGCAACTTGTCATAAAAGCGATAAGTATGGATCAAAAATATGTTTTGTTTTTTAAAAAAAGCCATGTGATAATGTCACAGCTATTGTAACTGAACATCAAGAAGAGGAAAGTCTGGGTGATTTGTGTTGCTGAAGAAAATCCCTCGAGGTAAGAAAAAGAAGGAAGTAGAGAAAATAAGGCAAATGTAGAATGTGCTAAAAAGCTTTGGTTGGGTTTGCTTTTATTCCCTTGGGTTTTAGGCTGTGGTTCTTTATTTAGGTTTTCTTTGTTTTAATTGTTGTGTAGCTTTAACGGCTTCTGCATTTTCTTATGACTAGAAACCTGGTTTTATTTAGGGGCATAATCCTGAAACTATCTTCTTTATAAAAGTAGAGCAGTGGTGGGTTTCAATTAATTTTACTACGTGTGCAAACCAGCATGTGCAGAAGCATTCAGGATGGTGGGTGAAGCGTTCAGACGCCTCCACTACTGGTTTGCCTGATCCAGGGCGGACGGGCAGAAATCCACCTCTGATGTAGATTCTAAAATAGTATAACACTTTGGTATAATGCAATTAAAGAAAATATACAACAGTTAACAATTAGTAAGCCTCTGAACTCCAAAAAGTTTACTCAGGAGTTCAGTATAGAATGTCCGTTATACTTCAAAAAGGTAGAAACCTCATTGAAATTACTAAAATCAGCAAAAAAAATGCCATTTAGAGAAGAATGTTTAGAAGACATATAGAAGGAAGAGATGTAGTAATCCTAACTTCCAGTCTTGTGGTATATAATTTATATGTACAGGATTTCAGACAAGCATTTAGTAGAGCAGCCTTGAAGACTTTGAAAAAAATGCCATGATGTTCCTACCGCTCCAAAGATCAGATTCATACAAGCCATGGTATTCCCTGTGACACTCAAATGAAAGGAAAGTTAGATCTTGAAGAAGCAAGAGAGGAAGAGTGTTGACACTTTTGAACTTTGGTTTTGGGGAAGACTCCTGAAAGTACCATGGAAAGACAAGAAAACAAACCAATGCATCCTGTTTGTTTGTATGCGTCTGTCTGTCTCCCTCTCTCTCTCTCTCTCTCTCTATCTATCTATCTATGTATCTATCATCATCATCATATAGATTTACTTCCTATATATTGATGAAATACTAAAACACACAAAAGAATAGAAACTAATCCTCAACAGGATCTGCTGCTACCAACAAATGAAGGGAGCCAGAGGGAGGGAGGAAGAAGAGGAGGAGGAGGAGGAGGAGGAGGAGGATCTATCTTTTTTCTTAGAAATTTTTCAACGTACTACATAACTAAAACAACTGAAATAAAGAAACTGTGGGAAAGCCCAGTGCTCAGTCATTAACAATGTGGTCATAGAAGGCTTCAACCATTGGTTACCATGTCCATCATTAAAAATATTCAGATCTGGGTAAAAAAAATTCTATTAAATGATAGGTACAGATATAAACTAATGAAAAATCAAACTATTGCTAATTAAATATAATATAATCTGACAAAACAATATTTAGATGCCTACGTGATTGTTCACTGTGATGAACAACTATGTAGGGTTTTTTCTTTAATTTTAACTTAGGCGTAGGTTGGATAGTCTTCTCTCTAAAGCTGCAAAATCTACGAAATACCAGAAAGAAGGCGTTTCTTTATCACAATAAGTCAGGAGGAGTCTGATTAAGATTCATTCATAACATTTTCATCATCTGGGTCCATGGAAATGAATCTCTCATCAATTTTTATCGTGTTTTTAGCAACTTCCATGAACTAACAACCTCATCTTAGCTAGAGGATGAATCCGCTTCCCTGATGTCACAGCAAAACTGCACAATCAATGCAGCATCACTAATAGGTTACTAATAGATTACTATGCATATCTATATACTTCCTGCTTCCATTCAGGACACAACACCAAAAATATGAATTTCCAGGCTACAATTGCATTTGCTCTGATCCATTTGGCAGAGATGCTCAATTGGCAGAAATAAAGCAGGCATTCAAGATAGCAATAGCAGCATAGCAGTTAGACTTATATGCCACTTCATGGTGCTTTCAGCCCTCTCTAAGCGGTTTACAGAGTCAGCATATTGTCCCCAACAACAATCCAGGTCCTCATTTCACCCATCTCGGAAGGATGGAAGGCTGAGTCGACCTTTGAGCCGGTGAGATTTGAACCGCTGAACTTCAGGTAACAGTCAGCTGAAGTGGACTGCAGTACTGCACCCTAACCACTGTGCCACCTCGGCTCTCTGATGCTGAACCATCCACCAGTAAGATGAGCAAATAAATCAATTGAACCAAATCAATTTCCAGGAAGACCTATTAAAAGACAGACCACAGGAACAGAACAATGCAACATCACTGGTTGTCACCTACCACTCTCAGTTCAAACCATTCAAATGTGTCATCTGGATTCTACATATGAAAAATAGACCAGACTTTGTGCAAAAGAATGAATGAATAGAAATGGTAGTCACATGACATCAAGACTTAAAGCAAAAGTAAAGTAATAATAGGACTTGAACCACCCAGACTACTCTAGTGCAATCTTCTTGATCTATTGATCTTCACTCGATTACAATATTTATTGCAATTTCAGCATAGTTATTTTGAAACAAGAAGCTTTAGCACTAGAGTTGAGCAAGATCATCCCAACAATGGTCAAGATGGGGGCTGGAGGCTAAAAGTTAAGAAGAACAATTGCAGGAATTGGGCAAAAAGAAGGACTAAGGATGACATTGTAGCAGTCTTCCAATATTTGAGGGGCAAAGAAGAGGAGGACAGCCTATTCTCCAAAGCACTTGAAGGTTGAACAAGAAGCAATGGATTGAAACTAGCCAAGGAGAGAACCAACCTAGAACTAAGAATTAATTTCCTGACAGCTAGAATAGTTAATCAGTGGATTTTCTCCAGAGGTTTTGGGTGTCCAACACTTGTGGTTATTAAAAGAAGAGAGTGGACAACCATTTTAAGCTTGGGTGGAGGGTTGGACTAGATGACCTATAAGATCCCTTCCAACTCTGTTAATCTGTTATAAGATATTGTTGAATTTAAATCAAGTCCTTGATTTATGACCGCAAATAGGATTATAATTTCCACTGCTAAACCAGCTGGAAAGGTCATGAATAACTGCAACCATCATAAATACCAAGGTCCCAAATTCTGATCACATGACTATGGGGATGCTGCAATGGTTTTAAGTGCAACTGTAAGTCATGTTTTTCAGTGCTGTTATAACTTCAAATGGTCGCTCAATGAATGGCTCTAACATGAGAAATATCTGTACAATATATCAAAAAAATCAGGGTATCTCAAAAAGTCTTAAACAGATTTTTAAATATTACAGTAGTTAATCTGCAGTTTTCATCTCTCTCTCATGTAACCTGGATCTGATAATCTATTTGTCTGTCTCTCTACCTCTCCATTTAAATCCAGCAAAAAGGGCAGAGGGGGTTGTAAAAGAACCATGATTGCCTGGGCCAAAATTTTTGGACATAACATAGAATTAGAAGACTGGGAAAAAATTGGAACAAAAATTATAGAATTACAAAACCCATGGCCTATAAGGAAAATCAATATAAGATGTTTTACAATTGGCATTTGGCGCCAGCGAGACTGGCCAAGATGTATCCAAATTTAAACCCCAAATGTTGGAAATGCAAGCAGAGACAAGGTATCTTCTTTAACTCATGATATTGGTTGAATATACAGAATTGGCTGCAGGAATTAACTAAATGTCAGATAGAATTCAAACCAGAATTTTTTTTTTCTCCTGGGGATAATTAGGGCAAAAAACAATAGAACGTTAAAGTACTTGATGTTACACATAATAACGGCGGCAAGGATTGCTTTTGCCCAATAGTGGAAGAAAGATAGTGTTCTTCCAGAGGGATTAGTCATCCCAAAAATAATTGATTGTGCAGAATAGCAATATTCAATAGCAATAGCAATAGCAATAGCAATAGCAGGATAAACTCACTTTAGGGCTAAAGGGAAAGGATGAGTTGGAATACTATGTGGTGTGGGAGAAATGGTATGAATGGATAGGCAATAGAAATAAGAAATGGAAATGTACATAGGGTTACAGAAGGTATATAATGTATTGGGTATTGATTCTAGTTGTATGAATAATGCCACAGATCTGTTAAATATATGATAGAGACATGCAAAGAAAAAAATGTGCAATAAAAATGAAAATTAAAAAAAAAATGTTAGGTCGAAAACTGCTAAATGGTACCATCTTATTTTACTCACCAACCAAAAAATATAAGAGTAAGTCTGAAAAAAGAATGTGTTTTTTCTTGTCTGCTAATTAAAGCACCCACAAGCATTCACACTTACAGTTAGGCAGTTTAATTAATCTGCATGGGCCTAAGCCTTTTAAAATATATTACTGGATCACAATCCCCAAAGCATAAATTGGCACCAAATGCCTGTTTAAAATCCATATTTAGGGTTCATTAAGGCACAGTGTGGCAAAGAGAAGTGCAGTTGGGTGTTAGCCATAAAGAAGATGATTAAAATTCCAAGAAATTCAAAGACGTCTAAATTGGAGATTGAACTGCAAAATTAGTTTTGTAATAAGTTGGTCAAGGCTTTAAGCACATCCAACTCAAATCAAAATGCTAATATGTTCACTATATAGAGACATTATAGTGCTAGATTTCTGACTCCTTGAAAGCTTAAGAAAACTTCAGAATCTGGGTGACTTAACGTTTTGTTTTCTTCTTTCTGCTCTGGGAAAATTTAATGAACAAAAAAAGCATCTTATAAATTCCTTCCTTGTTATTTATTGCAAGAGACGTTTCTACTGTATTATATGTGCAATGGATCAAATGAGATTTATGCAGATACCTTGGTAGAATAGCTACTCTGAAGCCCTTAGAATCTATGGTTATAAAGGCAGATTCTTCCCATTAAAACACACAGGTATAACATTCTATGTCATACAGTATTTGGGAAGAAATGTCTTACATATTAAGCTACCATGCATATTGGAAATTGTCTGTAGTGAATAATTGGATAACTAGATGAAACCCTGCAGAATTTCTGAAAACTAATATACACAGAGAGAGATGTGTAAAAATATGAATTGGTTGGTCTCAAGAAAAGGATTAAGTATAATAAGATGTCAAGATTTTCCACCAAGACTACATCACAGAACTTGCTGAGAACAAGTTGGGGGAATTGATTGCATACAAATTACAATTTTTTGATGAACAAAGTACTAAGAAACTAAGTAGAATGGATTTGTTGAATCTATAGAAACTATTCATGGTGGAATATAGACACTTTCTGAATATTATAATAGTCCCTTTTCTAATCTTAGAAATAAATCTCAATTCCTTCTTCTGGTGCAAAAATGAATAGCTTCCCTTTGACTTTTGTAGTGAATTTTTGCCCAATACTGACATTTTACTAATGATCAATTTAAATTTATCAATTAAAAAATAGAAAGTACTTCCATCCTATTTACCTAGTAGTTCTAAATATGTACAAATATGTAAACAAGAAACAGAAAGCGATTATTAGAGGGAGAAAAAAAATAGATAAAAATATTGTTGTTCTAACTCCTAGAGCTAAAAGGCAAATTATGAACCACAATAATCAGCAGAGTTGGTTTTATTATTTCTATTTTTATATCCCAAAAATGTGAGGTAACTATAAAATTATCAACTGCAATTTTCCCCCTTAATAATTTCCACATTTTCTCAGTATTATTATTCACTAATAATGAACAAACTATTTCTACAATCTTATAAAAAGATTGTTCACTTTTATCATTAACTCTGTATTCTTCCCAGAACAAAAAAAAAAGTGGCAAATATAAAATAATTCAATAAGAATTTCTGGTTCGCAGATCTGAACAGTGGGATTTTGCTACAAGGCAAAATGACATTTTAAGCCATTTTGCTTATTACCTGGAAATTATCTTCATTATGACTGCTTTGGGCATAAACTCAGCAATTTTAATACCCTGAAACATGATTATTCAAATACCTTTGAGAATATTAATAAATATTTAGACTCTCTTTAAAACATCTGATCTGCAATAACAAGATTAGAGGATTATGTTTTCCTGATGTTGTATCTGTGTTTAGATTCTTCAGATACGGAACCTATTGCCCTACTCCGAGGAATGGGGATCAATTTTAGGTTTGTTCAGTTTCACATTTTATTTGCTAAAACTATGATTGGTCCCTTTCTGCATCAATTTATGAACTGGCCTGCAAAAAAACAAAAACAAAAACAGAAATACACCTCTTTTTTATGGTGTCTTTTTCTACAATAAACCCCTTTATGCATTTTCCCCCTGTTCATTTTCTTAATCTTTAAGCAGACATGATCCATGTGTAGATTAACTAGTGCTAGTGTGGTGGAAACATAGAATACAGCCCAGCTTGAACCAAAGAAACTCATGGATTGGCTTTGGAACAGTTACTTCGCTCAACCTAACCTACCCACAGTTTATTGTTATGTTGAACAAATAGAGGAGGAAGGGCTCTGTGCACTGTCTTGTACTCCTGAAACAAATGTCAACGTCCTGTTAATGGGCCTGTATCAAGACTCCATTATAATCTCAGGAAATTCAAGGAACTATCAAAATGATGAATTCACTAATTCTGTACTTTTTCACAACCTGGTACATTTTGGAGGATCTTTAAACATTTTCTTCTTAGACATATGCAATCATTTGTTGCTTTGAGAAAGTGCAACATTTGTCTGCATCTTAACATCCTACATTCCCACCATTTGGTCCCCAAGTTTGCTGCTGGGTCTGAGAATGAACTATAATTCAGTGTGAGTAAGGTAAGGGTAAAGGTTCTCCTTGCACATACGTGCTAGTCGTTCCTGACTCTAGGGAGCGGTGCTCATCTCTGTTTCAAAGCCAAAGAGCCAGGAGGAGCCGAGGTAGCGTAGTGGTTAGACTGCAGTACTGCAGGCCACTTCAGCTGACTGCTATCTGCAGTTCGGCGGTTCAAATCTCACCGGCTCAAGGTTGACTCAGCCTTCCATCCTTCCTAGGTGGGTGAAATGAGGACCCAGACTGTGGGGCCGATATGCTGACTCTGTAAACCGCTTAGAGAAGGCTGAAAGCCCTATGAAGTGGTATATAAGTCTAACTGCTATTGCTATTGCTATAAGACGTCTCCGTGGTCATGTGGCCAGCATGACTAAATGCTGAAAGTGCACAGAACGCTGTTACCTTCCCACCAAAGGTGGTTCCTACTTTTCTACTTGCATGTTTAGATGCTTTTGAACTGCTAGGTTGACAGAAACTGGAACGAGTAGCAGGAGTTCACTCCGTTATGTGGTGATAGGGATTCGAACTGCCAAACTGCTGACCTTTCTGATCATCAAGCTCAGCGTCTTAGTCATTGAGTCACCACGTCCCAAGTACAACTCTCAGTGTGAGTACAAATCTCTATTTGATCCAATACAGTATAGTATTTTTCAATGCTATAAGTGGACATGAATACAGCTTCCTCCACAGAGGTTGTGGATCGCAAGGGACAGAATTGGTGATACTCAGGGAAGTAGAGGAAGGTGTGGTTCTGCCAGTGTGTCTGGGGAATGCAGAGCGGGATAGAGCCCATTAAATGGCTTGTATGAATGTATGTTGTCACCGAGGTGCTGAGTTATTATTTTATTATTTTTCTTTTTATTGTTTATTTTTTATCCATGTAAGCCGCCTTGAGTTGCCATGTGGGAGAAAGCAGCAATATTTTTTTTTATATTTTAAAAACATGAAATAAAAAATGAAATCATTTAAAGTCAGAATATCTCACTAAATTAAAGCAGATTTAACTTGGGGGAGAATTTGCTGGCCATCTCAATCTTCCTTCAGCAAGTACCATCTCTCACTCCTCCTCCGTCATTTGTACCTTTCATATAAATACAGAAAATGGCAAATGCCTTCTGTTCCAGGCAATGCAAAGTTAAGTATAGGCTTTATACGTTATGACTGGCAATCATGTTATCACACTTTTTAGATTGTTTTCCTGGCATGCTTATAATCCGAATATGGAGGGAGGTAAAATAATATACAAAGAAGACAAGGCACTCCTAGCATTTTGCATGGTTGCTGATCTACCAACAGCGGTATGTATACTACAGGGGTGGGTTCTGGCAGGCACTACCACCAGCTCACTCACACGCACACTGTGCATGTGTGCGCGCAGTACGTGTGCATGCCATGTGTGTGCATGTGCAATACAATTAAAATTGTTCTGTGCATGCGCAGAACCAAAAAACAAGATGGCGGTGCCTATGGCGCCACCCAGGGAACCAGTTCAGGGGCGTGGCAGGCCTGGGTCACTGCCAGTTCTGCCAAACCAGTCCGAACCAGTAGGCACCCACTACCGGTATACTATTCCAATGAGCCATACCAAATGATTTTGAGGCACCATCTCTTTTACTCCATTTTTTTTCATAACTTCCTAATAAATGAAGAAGAGGGAAACTCCTCTAATGAAATCCATCCTTAATACAAGAAATAAAATATCAGGGAAGAAGTTTTTTGTTTTTTTAAATGGGCTGCTAACTGTTATTGAAGGGCAAAGGAAATATGGTTTGCCAAACACAGAGGAAGAACAAAAGGACGCTAACGGCTCTCCTTCGCTATTTTGCTCTTTCATATTTTGTGGGTATGGAATTCAGCTTTTATTTATTTATCTCCTTGCTGCCTGAATAAAAGCTACAGCAGCTACTTAGGCACTCAAGTGTGTTTTTAAGCACATATTTGTGGCACCTCCAAATTTAAAATGCACCTATATTTATGGCCTTACGCCACTGAGGCTTTTTTAAGGGAAGAAGATCAAAATACCTTAAATAATAACGTTCCGATCCCATTGTGCTTATGCTAAAAATTTCCTGTTCATGCTCTTAGGTTTGTCTCCCTAAATTTATGGCTGGTTTAAAATAAGTTTTTTGGTTACCAAATGGTGCATTAGAATATTGTGAGCCTCCACAAAGACATAATGGCAGCAATTTTAAGTTTTCAGTACCTATATAGCTAATGAAAGTTTTAGAACAATATATACATATATTGCTATGTATGTATGTATGTATGTATGTATGTATGTATGTATGTATGTATGTTAGTTATAGAACTATATATATATATGTACACACACACACACACACATATGCGTATACACAGACAGAGGAGGTATTCTGCCAGACAAACTGGTGGTGGTGGGAGGCTCCGCCCACCCACCCAGACATTATCTTAGATGCTCTGTGCATGCACAGGAGGTTCTACACATGTGCAGTAGGTTCTGCACATGTGCTGAAGCTCCACATATAAGCGAAGTGAGCGAGCGCATTGGAATAATTGGAATAATTGCCATATGTCAGGATAAGGGTTGACAATGCCTTGATGGAACATCAACAATCAAGTCTTCCCCAGGTGTTGGACCAGGGAGTATGTGCTAAGATAAATATTATATCTGTCCATTTGTATCAAGTTGTCAAGTTTCTAAAAGCTTATGCAGCATTCCATTGCAATTACTCATCCTTCTAATTACACCTATTTATTGTTTATACTTCTTGCCTAGTAGTTATCATGAGCATCAGCTCATCCATCTTGCCCACCCTAATTCAAAATTAGAGCCTTTCATTCCCCTGTGTGTGTGTGTGTGTGTGTGTGTGTGTGTGTAGATAGATTGCTAATATACAAACACCCAAAATTGTATGTATGTACAGTATGTACCAATTACAGTGCTGTATGCATGATCCCTTCATGCAGATAGGATCTCAAAATGTCTCCTATATTTGAAATTCATTCTATTCGAAATCCATCAATAATTGCATTTAAGTTATACTCATCACTCCTAAATGACAGTGTATCTATCTCTGTATGTGTGTAGATACACACATGCATGCACGCACGCACACATTTTTATGCAAAAATTGACATTCCCTTTCTTCTTTTTCAAAGGAGAGTGTTTCTTCCTTCCTTCCTCCCCTGGTCCACTCTTTTCTTTCAGCACAGATGTCCACAGGGAGAAAATGTTACGCATCAGCTCCAAATTATGAACAGGTATTAGTCACAGATCTCCATAAAAAGATTGGCTCTTCTCCTTCTGCTTCTGAAGCAGGGAATTATCTGTTGCCAGGAGGAACTGCACTTGTTACTGAGGGAAATGGGAAGAAGGATTTCCTTGCAGCCGTGTCCCTTGAGGAACAGCCTTTGAAGGAAACATCTGGGCACGCTTAGCACAGGTCCCCCTTTTCTCCTTATCTTCATTCGGTTCTATAACTTGACAAATCGCTCTTTGTGACTGGAGAAAATAGCCTACAGTCCCCTACAGAGCAGCTTTCTAGCCTTCCCACAGAAAAGGGGGATCATTTCAAGTTTACTCTGCAACAAGGCAATCCAAATTCCCCTTGAGTCCCATCTGATTTTTACATGTTGCACCTGTTATCTTTCATTTCTGCAAGTGGATGTGGAAAGGTTTGTGCTAGAATGTGGGCTTGTTGCCAGGTTCAGACAACCTTCCTACCAGGGATAAAAATACCTCAGTACTTTGCAAAAAATACAATCTGTGCCCTTTTGAGCAAGCTTGAAATAAAATAGATGTTTCATTTTGGTGGATATTGTCATAACCAACCCTTTCCTCAAATGTCCGTAGTTGCTGCTGAATTTGATTAACAAGGCTGGGGCAAGTTTGCAATATTTGCAATATTGTTATCCAGAGGTTAGTCATCTCTGTTTTAAACTCTCCGTAGCCTTCTTAAGAGCTGAAAGATCAATTCAATGAAATCTCCATTTAAAGAAGTGCAATAGCAAGAGAGGGCAGCTATACTTACATGCACGTTGTACACAGATCTGATTTAGATCAGATTTCCGTGGAGTGACACAAGGTTGGAAAATAATATCTGCAGGGAGACAGAGTGAAGGAACACCAAAGCAATCGATGGCAGGAAAATGTAAAACGTATTTAAAAAGCATGATGTTTCTTCATGGTCTTTTTACTTTCTTTGTGGACAGGTGAATATAGGGATAAAATCTCTGTAAAAATGTTGATTGCTTCAACTTATAACATGTATTTGCAAAGGCCCAGCCGGTAGAAGGAAAAGATTCTGTAGCTTCAATCTTTTAGGAGGTGATTCCCGAATCTTCAGTGAAAGACAAATTAGACTAGAGAACAGATTATTGTCATTATGGTTAATGGAAACACTTTGTTGTTTCCTATAACAATAGAAATAATGGATTCTCAAAAATGAACCTAATTGTTAACATTTAATTTTGCTTTTGTCTGTATCAAGTTAGCTGTGGTGGCAAAATGCAGCATTGCTAACTTTGCCCAAGAGTTTTATCTGGACCAGCTCAAGGTTGACTCAGCCTTTCATCCTTCTGAGGTCAGGAAAATGAGGATCTGCCTGTTTTCTGCTTGCCTCACTCACCTACCTTCGCACCTTGGGGTGTGTGTGGGGGGGACACAGCGAGGTTCAACCACCTTTTGCACTCAGAAACCTGCAGCCGCCAGCAGTCATTTTCAGCTACCTTCTGAGCAGCTCCGCTGCAACATCGTCCCTCTGGCTGCTGCCCTTCTCCTGGCCAGGTCCAGCCATGAGTGGCCTCTGAAGGCAATAAGGAGCACGTGTGGGGCTGGTGGCTGCCTTCTGAGCACCTCCGCTGTGAAGGGAGGGAGAAACGTTTGGCTTCTCTCTGATGGAGCATTCAGCGTGGTTTCTTCTGCCCTCCTTCTCGGGTTCATGCACACAGAGCAAACATGAGAAGGAGGTGAGAAGCATGAAGCATCCAGGTTCAATGTTAGAGAGAGACACACAGAGAGAGAGGGAGGGAGGGAGGGAGAGAGAGAGAGAGAGAGAGAGAGAGAGAGAGAGAGATGAATTTGGATCTATAGTTCCGTGATGGAGAACCTATGGAAGTGATGGCAAACCTTTTTTTGCTCGTGTGCTAAAAGGAGGGGGAACGCAGGGAAGTCGTGTGTGGGCATGTCGCACCCATAATGCAATGTGTGACACACACACCCCAGTGTGCATGCATGCATAAGAGGCACTCCCCCCACTTTTTGCATGATTTTTTCACCAACCCCCACCAGGTCCAGAGGTTTTATAGGAGCCTGAGGAGGGTGAAAATAACCTCCCCGCTCCCCGAAGGCCCTCGGGATGCTTCAGGGACCTTCAGGAAGCTTCTCTGAAACCTCCCGAAGACTAAAATCAACCCTACAAGCAAACTGGAAGTCCAGGGAAGCCTCCAGAAGGTCCCTGAAGCCTCCGGAGGGCTTAAACCAACACTATGAACAAACCGTAAGTCCATTCCTGACCTTCCGGTTTGC
The DNA here is from genome assembly GCF_009769535.1 of Thamnophis elegans. NCBI lineage: Eukaryota > Metazoa > Chordata > Lepidosauria > Squamata > Natricidae > Thamnophis > Thamnophis elegans. The sequence continues at coordinate 87,341,583 of NC_045546.1, forward strand.
CCATAGGGCCAATTTTTTGTGCTCCGGAGGTCCAGAGTGGGGGGGCAGAGAGGCCCTTTTTGCCCTCCCCAGCCTCCTATAAAGCTTCTGGAGCTTGGGGAGGGCAAAAATGGCTTTAAAAAAAAGGCTGAACTCAGCTGGCCAGCGCACGGATGCATGCTGGCCAGCTGACAAGCAACGCCTTGCGTGCCCTGACAAATGGCTCCGTGTGCCACCTGTGGCACATGTGTCATAGGTTTGCCATCTTGGACCTATCACATGAGTGCAACAGGTGGCAAGTGGAGCCATATTTGATGGCTTGCCAACTGTCAGCTCCAGCACACATGTGCGTGCCAGCCAGCTGATTTCTCACCCTTCCGGAGGTCCAGAGGAGGCCCTTTTGGCCTTCCCCAGGCTTCAGGAAAGCCTCCGGAGTCTGTGGAGGGGTCATGCCTGCATGCGCGAGCAGGGAAGATTGTGCGCAAAATTTTTTGGCAGGCCTTAAGAAAAAAGTTTGCTATCACTGCTATAGCTGGTGCAAAATGTGGCAGCCTAGGGATGATGGATATATCATGGCATGCTTATAAGAGCCACTGTTTAAGAAACTGCACTAGATACCAATCTGTTTCCAAGTACACATCAGGATGTTGTTTTGTATGTTTAGGGCAACGGATAGTTCCAGACTGGTTTCTCTGTGTATCTGCCTTTTCCTTTGCTCCTTTCGCCCATCTGGCTAAGTTTATTTGTTTAATCAAATGTATATGGCCATCCATCTCTCAAAAGGCAAGTCTGGGCAGCATACAATAAAACCAACAATTTATGCATTTTGTTAAACCAAGTAAAATAATCAAATTAATTATTGAGTAGTGCCAGATATGAATTTGATAGGTACAGGTGTTTGAATTTTGAGTCTGCATACAAATCAATCGATTGTACAAAAAAGGTAATCACTCAATATCTCAAGCACAAAGCCATATTGTGAATTCTTAATACTCCATATGAATTCTTTAATACACTATATTTTGCAAGGTACAATTTGGAAAGTTTGCAGTTTGATCTCTCATTGAAATTAATTTGCCATTTGATTCTCTGCATGCAAGAATATATTATCTGCGATTATATCTGCTTGCACAAAGCAGCCTTTCCCAGAAAATGCATGTTTCAAAAGATGGAATACTGTCGAAAAGAGAATCAAAGCCTATACATATGACAACATTTGATATTTTAGTGAAAGCATTCAATCTTTCTCTTAAAAATAGATTCCTTGCACATCAGGCGACATCCTTCAAACAAAATTAGGGGCTGTATCCTAAGACATCACAATGTAATGTAGGCTACATGATTTAGCTTTCAGTTTTGAAATCCTTGTTAAAGAATGACTAATGTGTATGGGAAAGAAAATTGCAGAATGAGGCATACTAGAACTGCAGGCCCACCACAAAAGGCAGGAGCAAAACACGCAGGATATTTGAGTGTCTTACAGACTCCTTTGTGCAGGTCAGAGAAAATAGGTCATAAATACTGGGGAAATTTTTTTCCCCATTCCATTCATGAAGCAATTAAAATTCCAGGACTGACTGATAATGGAATTTTGATGAGAAGTGGGGAATCAACCAAAGGATTAACAGATTTTGTTATTGTTCTTCCTTTGTACAGAGATAAATAATAGGATGTGTCATTTGGCTTCCTTGCATAATTGAAAACAAATGCATTTCCCTGAATGAAACAAAAGCAGAGGATCCATTTCACATTGACACACATCATCTTACAAGGACACCACTGACAATGAATTGCTCCTTCTCATTCGGAGCAACTCAAATCAAATTAATGCAACATTTTTGAGGAGTTTTTGCTTTTGAATGAAGTCTAAAGAATTGTCATCCTTGACTTACCACTGCAACTGAGACCGAAAGTTTTGCTATTAACTGAGACATTTGTTAATTGAGTTTTGCCCCATTTTATGACCTTGCTTGCCTCGGTTATTAAGTGAATCACTGCGGGTTATAAGTTAGTAGCCCAGTTATGAAGAGAATCTGGCTTCCCCATTGACTTTGCTTGTCAAAAGGTCTCTTGGGACACAGCAACCATCATAACTATGAACCAATTGCCAAGCATCTGAATTTTGATCACGTGATCATGGGGATGCTGCAAAGATCATAACTTTGAATGATCAGTAAGTCAACTGTTATAAGTTGAGCAATATATATGCAACCTCACAAGGTGGGAACGAAAGAGAACCCAATGGAGGCTCATTGGGAGGAGAGGTCTTTGCTCAACTCCTCCCAAACAAACAAGACTATGGGCAAAATGACAGAGTTGCTAGATTGGCTGGTAACCTCACTGAGTTCTGTAAACAAACCTCTTTCAGTGAGATGATTTAGACTAAAGCACCAGATATCTAGGTCCTCAAAATAGCATGGGTTGTGGGAGCCCATTCTGATGAATTCGGGCAATTCAATGGTAATTCCAGGAAGAGCTGCAGCAGCTCTTCCAGGTGTCAGAAATTAATGTCAGAAATTCCACTATGGACTAGCAATATTTCTCACTAGGTTTTCCACAGTCATTACATATGCATCAGAGGTGTCAGAAAGGTGGGTTAAAAAAAAGAAGGTAAGTATCTTATATTATATTATATTATTTTATTTCATTTCATTACTATTTCATTTTACTTATCTAAATGTATTATAGTTGCCCAATCCCACAGGCCCCATGTGGCTTGTCTATGTACGTCTTTGCGTCCGTACTACTCTTTGTAACTAGTTACTCTGCAATTTTGGGGCAAGGTTTTGGAAGGGGCTTTTGCCATTGCTTCCTTCTTCCCAGGGCTCAGAAAAAGGGACTGGCCCAAGGCCACAAAGTTGCATCTAAGACAAAATTAACATTTATGGCCTGATGATTTCCTGGTTAATAGTCCCAAGTTTTAACCTGGTTTTATAGTTTCCTAGTTTCTAGCTTGATACTTTAATCATAACATCCAACTGACTTTCAAATAATACAAAGGCAAGAGTTTACAAATGACGCATGCATAATAACATGTGCTGAAGCCTACTGACAAAGGCTTCTGGTGTATCTTTTCGTGTCCTATGCAGAGGATCAGACCGTAATACTGCAGGATCCAATCTGGGTCAGTCATGGGGATCAGATATTTTGTCCTCCAAGCTTTCAGACTCTTCAGGGAACTCCTGTCTAGCAGTGTGTGCTGTTCTGTGTCATTGTGATCATAATACTGTTGTGTGTCATTATGAGAGGCCTGAGCTGCAAGAATCTGGGGAGCCTCTAGATGGCATCAGAGAATTAGAAACTCCTAATATCTCTTGGGACACAGTGGCTCAGTGGCTAAAACGATGAGCTTGTCAATGAAAAAGGCCAGCAGTTTGGTGTTTCGAATCCCTAGCGCCGCATAACAGAGTGAGCTTCTGTTACTTGTCCCAGCTTCTGCCAACCAAGCAGTTTGAAAGCATGTAAAAATGCAAGTAGAAAAACAGGAACCACCTTTGGTGGGAAGGAAACAGCCTTCCATGCCCCTTCGGTGTTTAGTCATTCCGGCCACATGACCATGGAGACGTGTTTGGACAGTGCTGGTTCTTCAGCTTTGAAACAGAGGTGAGCGTCTCCCCCTAGAGTTGGGAATGACTAGCACATATATGTGAGGGGAACCTTTACCTTTACCTATATATCTCTTCAATTCCTGTATCTATATCAATTACCTGGCAGTTGTTTACAGTTATCTAACTTGGCTCATTGGCTCATTCGGAAGCAGTTCCAAAGCAGATAAAATAAAATGTAGTTGGCAATACCAAAGGATAAGAAGTAGAGTGTGTAATAGAGCTGAAAGAAATATACACATTTCAGACCTGCTGGGTGTGTAAGAAAAAAAAAAACACCTCAAAATGTAGATGCACACCAAGTCTGTACTTAAAGCAATAGTATAACTGATCTAGTTTGCAATTAAAAAAAAGACAAAAATAATCATTTTTTTATAAACAGGGAAGGGGGGTAAATTCACTTTATTGTGGCAATATTACTTATCATCATCATTATCCAGGAAATGTGTGAATAAAAGTATGCATTAGGAAATGTTTGTGCAAATGAATATATTAAAGAATTAACTTTTTTGTTAAATGGGCGGGGGGGGGGAATCCTGAGCTGAGCTGAACTTGAAATTGATCAGTGAAGTATATGTAGAATATGTATGTTGTCCTAATTAGTATGTGTAGTGAGGGCTGAGGAGACTTGGGTTCAAATCCAATTTAAGCCATAGAAGCCCACTGGGTGACTTTGAGACAATTTCTCTCTCTCAACTCTGTCTCTCTAACAGGATTGGTGTTGTGGGGATAAATTGAAAAGGAGATTATCTTGCAAGCCTCCTTGAGCCTTGCAAGAAAAGGAAGGATATAAATATAACAAGTAGACACTAATGAAATGAACAATATTGTCAATTGATGTATTTATTTACTCAAGTTATTTACTGCTCCAATCCAAAGTGTCTCAAGTGACCCACCAAAGCCTCAAACAGTCACAGAGCTTTCTGTTTCTTATGTACAAAGCCAAGGAACAGAAGACAGCTAAAACACTGTTTGTTCCCAAAACATCAACTGGGACCTTGGACATAAGGCTGCATTTATCTCAAAAACTGAATTGTTCGAGGCTCTTCAGGTACTTAAAAGAAGAGCCCCTGCCCATATAAACTAGCATGAGATCGTTCCAGTCAAAATGCCAGGTATGCATCTTGTGGGGAACTCATCCCACACGAGGTTTGTTTCTTAAAAGGTAAGAAATACAAACCAAATGTGTTGATTGTTTATATGGAATGGGTTACTTTTAATTCTTACCTATGAATTTATTCTTGCCTATGAAAAAGGAAAATTTACTTTTAAAAACTGAAGAATAACACTTATACTTTGTTTTGTCTTTCCACCCACACATTTCTTTCAAAATTGATTTGGGTAAAAATCATTTTATATTAGTAGATAGGATGGATAAAATGGATAGATAGATTACAGAGATAGATAGATAGATAGATAGATAGATAGATAGATAGATAGATAGATAGATGATAGATGATAGATAGATAGATAGATAGATAGATAGATAGATAGATAGATGATAGATAGATGATTGATAGGTAGATTGATTGATGATAGATAGATGATAGATAGATAGATGATAGATAGATAGATAGATAGATAGATAGATAGATGATAGATAGATAGATAGATAGATAGATAGATAGATAGATAGATAGATAGATAGATAGATAGATAGATAGATAGATGATAGATAGATGATTGATAGGTAGATTGATTGATGATAGATAGATGATAGATAGATAGATGATAGATAGATAGATAGATAGATAGATAGATAGATAGATAGATAGATAGATAGATAGATAGATGATAGATAGATAGATAGATACATAGATACATAGATACATAGATAGATACATAGATAGATGATTGATAGATAGATAGATAGATAGATGATAGATGATAGATGATAGATGATAGATAGATAGATAGATAGATAGATAGATAGATAGATAGATAGATGAGATAGATGAGATAGATGATAGATAGATAGATAGATAGATAGATAGATAGATAGATAGATGATAGATAGATAGATAGATAGATAGATAGATAGATAGATAGATAGATCGCTATAGCACTTAGACTTATATATCAATTCATAGAGCTTTTACAGCCCTCTCAAAGTAATTTATAGAGTCAGCATATTGTCCCCAATAATCTGGGGCCTCATTTTACCCACCTTGGAATGATAGAAGGCTGAGTCAATCAGTGAGATTTGAACTGCTGAACTGCAGCTACTACTACAGTAGTACACTCTAACCACTGTGCCATCTCGGCTCAATAGATAGATGATAGATGATAGATGATAGATGATAGATGATAGATAGATAGATAGATGATAGATAGATAGATAGATAGATAGATAGATAGATAGATAGATAGATAGATAGATAGATAGATAGCAGTGGTGGGTTCCTACCAGTTTGAACTGGTTCAGCCAAACTGGTAGTAGTATGGTGGCCTGGGTCACTGCCATGGCCCTGAACTGGTTGCCATTGTTGGTGCCGCCATCTTGTTTTTTAGTTCTGCGCATGTGCAGAACAAGCACACGAACGAACCGGCAGTAAAGCAAGGCAGAATCCACCCCTGATAGAAAGATAGATATGCAATACCAATACCAAAATCTGGAGCAGCTTTCTAAAATAAGTCTTAGAATGGAATATAAAAATCTCTGGTTTTTTCTTCTCAAGGACAGAGAAAAAGCATTTCTAAATATGACTTTAAGAGATTTAGAACTAATTTCCATATATTTTAAATCTTACTCATGGAATGGCAATTAAATATGAACATAAAAGCTTCAGCGTTTGGAATAAAATTTAGTACATCCCTTCTTTGTCCTTTTATAAATTTTCTTGATCTAGATGTGCCCTCATTTGGTCTAAATATCTGGTCCTCTTTAGATTCTTCTGGGAGAGAAACAGTCATAAATTCTAATCTTTCAGTAGTTAGAAAGTTGGACCGGAATTGGAAGGTCCAAGAATAAAGCCCTATACAACATACAACACCAGGAACTTCCCTGGGCTGTAATACAAATAGTAGAAATAGTAGCATTCTGTTATTTTTATTATATATTTCTTGGTGTGTGTGTGTGTGTGTGTGTGTGTGTGTGTGTGTGTATCTATCTATGATGGGAATGCAAAACAGCTGCAAGAAATTCTTCCAGAACTCTCAGAAAAAGAGACGTAATTACTATTATTTTTATCCTTATGCTACTGATTGAATTAAGGAAGAATGTGGGCCATCCTCTCCTAATTAGTTGAAAGAAATTTCTCAGATTCCAGTACCTCTGATTAAAACAATCATGTTGTCATTAAGTTCACGATGAAACCTTCAATTAACTAATTCAGAGGTCTGACAGAACATATATTTCTGCCCTGAAACCCTCCAATAGTTTAGAGTAACTTTTAAATAACATGCAGCAATCAATGCCTTGTTACTAATTCCACAGCCTATTGTGGAATTAGATTCATAATTGTCAGAGTAATACTACTCACAGACAGGGCCATATGTTTAATAAACAAACCACTAGATTCATCACTCATACACTTCATTACATGGTGTTTATATGTCACCTGATATTGCATAGATTATGTGGGATATGTATATAATATAGGTGTGGAATTCGCAGCCCGCAGACTGAATGCATCAAATGCTGGCCATGCCCATTTTAGTGAAGGGGAAAAAAGTTTCTATACATCACGTGATGACAATGTGTCATTGTGAGTTTGACACGTCTCCTGTAGATGCTTAAGAAGTATATTAACAAATACTATGTATTTTGACTGGTACCAACACCCAAAATCTCTAGCAGAGATCAGTCAATCATTTTATTTTTTTTTAATTGAGGTTGCCCAAAACTTTGAAACTCCATACGCAATGTGCTCGGATGCTGAACTATGGTCCCAATGTCTGATGCAAACATTCCCATGCTTTACTATAAATCACTCATGATAATCATTAACCTGTAAGGTAATCACCTTCCCGCTGGTTTAGTAAAGTATAGAAATGTAGCAGGTACACAATAATACCCACAGCATTTCAGAATGATTTACAAATAGAAATGTATTGCTTTTATGAATGAGGAAGTGTGGAGATAACATTTCCATTAAAGGTAAAGGGATGATTTTGCTTCTAAGAGGAAGAACTGAAGATGCAAAGGAATGTGAAAATATCTACAGACCCCTCACATCCTGGACATAATAATTCCTACCCTCAAAATGATGCTATAAGGCGCTGCACACCAGAACAACTAGACACAAGGACAGTTTTTCCCCAAATGCCATTACTCTGCTAAACAATTAATTCCCACAACACTGTCAAACTATTTACTAAGACTGTATTACTATTATTATTCTTATCCTTCCCATTACCTATCTCCTCCCACTTACCACCATAACTATATTGCTTGTATTTTTTATCATTCATATTGTTCTGTTTGTTTCCTAGTATGATTTGATTGCTTATTAGTAACCTCTGACTATCACTAAGTGTTGCATCTTATGATTCTTGATGAATATATTTTTCCTCTTTTTTCTTATTTTTTCCTTTTATGTACACCAAGAACATATGCACCAAAGACAAATTCCTTGTGTGTCCAAACACACGTGGCCAATAAAGAATTCTATTCTATTCTATTCTTTAAATGATGAGGTAGTATGAAAGTCAGTTAGTTCAAATAAACCAATTGTATATGTTGGGAAAAGCTAATGAGAGTATTTTATATTGATCAAATCTGTCTAACATTCATGTTCATAACCTAAGACTTTAAAAGTTAGTAAGCAAAGCTACAAGTCTTTAATTTAAAAACTATGCAATTTTTTTTAAAAAAATTACTATTTTTTTTGGTTTCCCTTTAATTCTGACAGGTATTTTACTGAAATGAGCTTTTTATACTGATCTGACATTTGTTCCACAAAAATTTAGTGATGACTGTAAAAACTCTTCATCATTCTTCTTCTTAAGGTAACTATCAACAGAACTTGAAAGTTTTGAGATGCAGAAACTGAGAAATCCACAAATAAAGAAGTGTCAGAAATTTGGCAATACTTAAATGTCTTAAATTTAGAACTAAACTTCAGATCTATAGTGACATGTTTACAACCTGTTCTGAGGTTTAAGGATTCCAAAAATATTTATCCTCATGGAATCTGTGAGAATTTTATGTAACCCTGTCAAAATGTAATGCAAGAATCCTTTCTCTTAAGAAAAGTGTGGGAAAACTAAATGAATAGAGCTTTTCATCTCTCCTTAATCATTCATGGTGAGGAAATACTGTCCAGATGCTTGAGTTTATATTTCTCACTATATATCTCTGTCATCTTTTTCTTATCCATTATTATTTTTGGATGGATCAAATAAAAGAAACAAATAGGCAGTGAGATCCTTTGATGAGTATCATAACCTTTAATATAATAAGGTTTTTGTTCTTTTATCATAGGGGACTCTAAGAGTTCTTCCTTCATCTCTTTTTATGTTTGATTCTATCACAACCAGATGCGGAATCTATTTAGATGAACTTTTTTTAGTGAAAAGTTGTTTTGCCATCTAAAATGTGGGCAGGATTCAAAAGCAATAAACACAGACTGAGGTAAAAGCTGAGAAGACTTAAGCATAATATATACATTATATATATATATATATATATATATATATATATATATATATATATATATATATATATGTGTGTGTGTGTGTGTGTGTGTGTGTGTGTGTGTACACACACATATGGCAATAAAACAAGACATAGCTTTGTTAAATAAAGGAGTGTAAATACTGACAATATACATAAGTCTCATATTCTTTTGGTAGCTGGGTTCTTCTCCAGTTTATTCCAGATAGTGCACAATACCTTTCCCAAATCACTCTAAATTGAGACTCATAGGACTTGGGTTGTCTGCCAACTCTTATACTTTTTTACAAAATGCAGGGGTTGTAAATAACACAACATCTGGAGGGGGATTGGCTGTACAACTTGGATGAAACCCAAACATTGTAATAATTGCCATATGTCAGGATAAGGGTTGACAATGCCTTGATGGAACATCATCAATCAAGTCTTCCCCAGGTGTTGGACCAGGGAGTATGTGCTAAGATAAATATTATATCTGTCCATTTGTATCAAGTTGTCAAGTTTCTAAAAGCTTATATAGCATTCCATTGCAATTACTCATCCTTGTAATTACACCTATTTATTGTTTATACTTCTTGCCTAGTAGTTATCATGAGCATCAGCTCATCCATCTTGCCATCCCTGTCAAGGGCCTGGTCTTGTCAAAGCACTTCTAAAAGAATACATGATACTCTTTAGCTAAAGTATGTAAAAAGAAAAAAGACCAAATAAATAGGGACAATGATAGAAGTCTGTCTATTTGGAGTGTGGGGAATCTAAAGCTTTAACTGGCAATGAATGCACAAGCATGCAGAAACGAAGCCATTTTACAGAGCTAAGCATAGGAAAAAAAGTCACATGTCACTTAACCTTCCTTGCCAATACAACTGTTGTCTGTGTTACTGCTACAAATGTCAGTTATCTTAAAATTAATACCAGAGATGACACTGTTTCCACTCAAATTAACAGCAATAGTAGCAGTGTTAAAACATCTGAGTCCAATTTACCTAAAACGTTATGCTATATGTAAAGATAATCACAATGACTGTTTATTAAGTCAGTATTGTGCATAAATAGAATCACACTGAATATTTTAAATACTTAAAAATAAAAGTGCTAAAATATAAAAAATAATATGTAGAAAGCATTAAAAAATTAGTAATTGCCTGTAGGATTATTTGTTTTGCCAAGACCCCCCACCCCTCCTCCAAAGTCTTGAAGTAATAATATGTGTAATAACATAATTTAAAAAAAAACCATTCTTGTTCTAATTTGGAAGAGGAGGAGAAGGAGTTTATAGGTGATCCAGTCTGAACATCTGGATGACTGTTTAATGAACAGTTTAATGAACAACAATCATCATCATCACAATCATCATCATAATCAGCAAAGGATGACAGTTACAAATACTTAGGCATATTTGAAGCAGATAACATCTTGAATGGAAAAGTCAAAGAGTCAACACAAAAGGAATACATCAGGAGGGTCCACAAAATATTAAAATCAAAGCTGAATGCTGGAAACACAATTAAAGCCATTAATACATGGGCAGTTCCAGTGATACGCTACTCAGCTGGAATCATCAACTGGACTTTGGCTGAACTGAAAAACTTGGACTGGAAAACACACAAACGTTTGAATATGTACCACACTTTACATCCATGAAGTGACATCGGGCGGTTGTATCTGCCAAGAAAAATAGGGGGCGGAGGGCTATTGTAAATCCATCAAACTGTAGAAAAACAAAAATGAAGTTTGAATGATTATGTGAACCAAAGTATTGAAAAATTGCTGCAGGCTGTGAAAATGGAGAACGTTTTTGGCTAATTTCTCATTTTTGGCTAATTTCTTTTTCGGATGTTGTTTCCCTTTTTTCCTCTCTGCTCTCTTTGTGCCTTTACCCCATTGAGTTTCATTTTCCATTTCTACCTTGTTAATTTCTTGTTCATTAATTTTGTAGTTTTGTTATAGAAAACTGGATGGAATACCTGATAATTTAGAAGAAGAAGAAAAGCAAAATTTGAGACAAATTCCTTGTGTGTGCAATTTACACTTGGCCAATAAAGAATTCTATTCTATTCTAAAATAAGTACAAAGAAAGGTGACAAGAATGATCAGCAAATTGGAAACTATGTGTTATGAGGAGATGTTTATTTAATGTTGGGGGAAATGACTTTAGGGAGAAATGGTATTACTTTTCAATACCTAAAAATGGATCAAAAGAAGGTTGAGGCCTCTATTATTTCAGGAGCCATAAAATAATGGATTTAGTCTACAGAAAGGCAGATTCCAATTTAATATTAGAAAACAAACTCTATAATGAATTTGACACTAAAATTAATTATCAAGGGAGGCAGTGGACTTAGTCTCACTATATGTGATCAAATAGAGACCTTGGACATTTTTCTGGCATGTTTTAACTTCGATTCCTGTAATGAGTGTCGGATTGTATAGAATGGCCTTGATCTCTCCTTCCAACTGTATCATTCATTAAGTTTGCCTCAAGCACACAAACTCATAACAGCACACATAAGTCATTCTTAGACTCTATCTATCTATCTATCTATCTATCTATCTATCTATCTATCTATCTATCTATCTATCTATCTATCATCTATCTATCTATCTATCTATCTATCTATCTATCTATCATCTATCTATCTATCTATCTATCATCTATCTATCTATCTATCTATCTATCTATCTATCTATCTATCTATCTATCTATCTATCTACCTACCTACCTATCTATCTATCTATCTATCTATCTATCTATCTATCTATCTATCTATCTATCTATCCATCTATCTATCATCTATCTATCATCTATATATCTATATATCATCTATCTATCTATCTATCATCTATCTATCTATCTATCATCTATCTATCTATCTATCTATCTATCTATCTATCTATCTATCTATCATCTATCTATCTATCTATCTATCTATCTATCCATCCATCCATCCATCCATCCATCCATCTATCATCATCTATCTATCTATCTATCTATCTATCTATCTATCTATCTATCATCTATCTATCTCTATCTATCTATCTATCTATCTATCTATCTATCTATCTATCTATCTATCTATCTATCTATCTATCCATCTATCATGATGATGATTGTTGTTACAATAGGGATGAGTGGTTATTATTTTTTATTGTTTTTATTTAAGGAATTTGCCTGGAGTTACTGAAAGTGAATTGGACAGCCATATAAATTTTCTTAAATAAACAAAATAAATAAAAATAAAATCAGCCGGTCCAATTATGCTTGTTTTCATCACATTGTTTGGAACATTGTTTACTGCCTTCCAGACTCCAAGCCATAGAACAATGACAAAAATTGTTAACTTATAAAATCAACAATTGTCTTCAGTAACAATCCAAATGGAACATATTTGCTTGCTTGACTTTGTAAAGTCCTTATCTTTCACTGAACTCTTCAGTTTTTCTCCTTGTTCTTCTTGAATCAAAAGCAGCTAGTGGTTCAGGGAAGTTACGCGTGATGTATTGATTTGTTTGTCTCTTTGCAGAAAAAGCATTGTGCCATATAGAGCAATGTGTGTACAGCTCTAAATGTTAAGCATTTGTAAGTCTTTGTAGTATAATCAATATAATGTTTATAACTATAATATTTCCATTATTCCTCCAAGTATGTCAACAAGTAGATTTTTAAATGAGTCTGTTAAGAGACCTTGATCCAAATGACGATATGATAAAAACAAGAGCTGAGACTTAGTTAGCAAATGGGTAGAAAGGGAGGAAGAGGTGACAAATCTTCTCTGTTACCCATATAATGTTTATAGTTGTGATTATTTCAATTATCCCTCCAGACATATTAACAACTAGATTTTTAAATGGGTCAGTCAAGAGTTCTTGATTCAACAAAATGTACAATAAAAAGAAGAGTTATAGTTTATAGTTTATAGTTTTATTAGAATTTGTAGGCCGCCCTTTTCCCTGAGGGGACTCAGGGCGGCTCACATAAAACTAGGAAGGGGGGATACAGACAACAAAATAGAGACATATACTAAAAATAGTAGGCAACATCCATACAACATTCGGGAGGGGCAATTATCCTTATCCCCAGGCCTGACGGGCGAGCCAGTTCTTCAGGGCTGTGCGGAAGGCTTGGACGGTGGAGAGGGTACGAATCTCCACAGGGAGCTCGTTCCAAAGGGCCGGGGCTACTGCTGAGAAGAGCTGGGATTTAGTTAGCAAGTGGGAAAAAAGAGGTAAAATACCTATTCTGTTCTATTAATTTTAAAATAAATCTCTCAAAGTAGGACTGTGACAGAAATGAGTAATGAAGAAAATGGGTGAAAGGGGAGTCCTGGTGGCACAGTGGTTAGAATGCAGCATTTCAGGCAAACTCTGTCCTCAGCCAGGAGTTTGATCCTAATGGGACTCAAGGTTGTGTCAGCCTTTCATCCTTCTGAGGTTGGTAAAGTGAGAACTCAGATTGTTGGAGACAATATGCTGACATTGTAAACCACTCTGAGAGTGTTGTAAAAGCACTACTGGGCAGTAGATAAATCTAAGTGCCATTGCTAATACTTGTGGCTTGAAGTTGATTTATATTCAAATGGGCTGGGATGGACAAGTTCCTAGAGCAATCAAGCTACCAAGAGGAAAGTGAAAGGATTTGCCCTATCAGGTTTGGCGAAATCAGTTGCTATGGACATTTTGCAAGGTAAAAAAGTGAGTTGGCTTGTTTAAATACATATCATGCTTCTAAAGCTCACTCCACATTTAAGGAAATGGCTTAGCATGTTGACTACGAATTGCTGGCTCTGAGAAAGTCTCCTTCCAGAACAAAATGAGAAGCATCTATCTGAATTATTGTTGTTTAAAGTTATTCTTATATCTGTGTGATACACTTTCCATATAGCAGCGTTTTTCAGCCTTGGTAACTTTAAGATAGGTGGACGTGAAATCCAAAGTGTTGAAATTTCCGCATCTTAAAGTTGCAAAGGTTAAGAAGTACTGCTATATAGAATTGGTTCTGTTTTTTCCATTTCAAATAGTAAAGTGTTCTATTATACTCATACTTAGAGAATTGGATATTGTTCTTATTGGGTACCACAGATGGAAGGAAAACAAATATCTTCCCTAGAGCATCCTCAAGCCCAGATGGAGATTTGGCAGATGTTTTTTTTTAAGAAAGAAAGAGGAAAGGAAGGAAGGAAGGAAGGAAGGAAGGAAGGAAGGAAGGAAGGAAGGAAGGAAGGAAGGAAGGAAGGAAGGAAAGATGAGCTAGTTAGATCTGGAGCCATCTAGTGCAACCAAAATTCATTCTGTGGGAGAAGAGAGGAGAGGAGAGGAGAGAAGAGAAGAGCTACATTTACAAAATCTTAAACTGGACTGATAATATCATTTAACTTTATTTGGTCTGTCTATTGATAAACCTATCTATCTGGAAATGTAGGAAGAGACCAAACAAAGAAATCCTTTCAACATAGTGATATTTATATAAATAAGTGAATTTTTAAAATAGGAGGAAAGGAAATATAACATTTCATTAAATTTAATCCTGCCCAATATCATAATGCCTCAAATTTTGCTAAGAGATTATCATTGGGATGGGGGGGGGGGAGAAAAACTAAGTGCAGTTTCTTAGAGGAAGAAGCATTCCTAGTCAATATTATTTTTTAATCTATCTTGCCTATTTCTTACATTTATACTTGTTTATTTAAATACTTTATTAAAATAAAATAAATTTACATTCTACCATGCACTGTAAGAAGATCAAAGCTATCTATAGCTTGGGAAGGTAAATTCTGTGGCTTGGATTTTACAACAAAATTATCTAATTTTATACTTTTTAATCAATATGCAATCAAGTATGAAATTAAGTTTCAGGCTCATTCTTCGAATATTGCAGTGGGCTGCATGCATGGAAATGTGCCTTAAAAGATTACATTTGTAAAGAAATTCAGATAGAAAACTGTGTTAGATTGCAAAAAAATATTTGCAAAAAAATTGTATGAGTAAATACAAAATGCACACAACACTATAAATAATATAGTCAATTATCCATTTTTTTTTGTTTCATTGATATAGAAATGACATACACCCATGGGAAAATTGGAAAAAGTTTCTCTTAATAAAATGACTCCTTCTACCCAGAAGTGTTATTCAGCCGGTCCTCTTCAGTTTGGGTGAACCAATAGTGGCGACTGGGAGGCTCCGCCCACCAGTCACACGTAATGCATGACTTTCTGCACATGTACTCATATTTGCGAACTGATAAGAAAGGTAAGTAAATCCCACCACTGCTTCTAAACAAGAATAGAATAAATCAGCTGATGTCTTCATATGTTCAAGTTTCTGAAGATATGTACATGTTATTAGTATCAACTCCTGGTAACCCTTGGAAAGCATTTAAAATTCTCAGGTTGTATGATTGAATGCACTTCAATTGAACTATTTTGCAAGATGTGAAAAAAATCTGTTTTCTGAATTTAATTAATTAGGTTGATTTTCATGACAAGTCAAGTTGATATCATCTGCCTTGCAATGTGTTTATTTGTGTTTTATATCTGGCCCACTTCAGATTCTGTTTTGTCTTGGCAGAGGTGATCAGGATGGTTGATGCTGAAAGGTTATAAATAGATTTAAAATAATGAAAGATGACTTTAGAGGACAGTGATTGAATCTAGCACCAGGATCAAAGGTGGGAAAAGTGAGCAGAAAGCTAAATGCTCAACATGTTGCAAACTTATGTATTTAATTTGGTTGATTATGATTATTCTTTTTTGCATTGCTTCCCTGATCCCTGGTTCATTTACATAGGGATACAAGAAAAAGCTGGTTTTGCAATGAAGCTGCGTTTTCTAGATTTCAGTGTTAAAAGCCACTTTCAGTAAAACTGCACAGCAGCATATTGTCAGTATTTTGAAGACATGCAGAGGAAAATCCCTGCACATGACCTAATGGTCTTTAGTTGAATCTCTTTATTCCTTCAGATACCCGTAGATTTGGAATGGGATGCATATCCAGAGCTAGATAAAAAGAAAGATAAGTAGCGTTCAGTTAAACGCATATTTGCTGTGCGTGTCCTTGAATATGCTTACACATAATGTCAGGATATAATTTGTTCAGAATACTCATTCAGCTATCAAGTCTTTCAATGTGCAATTGTTATGATGATCATCCGAAGATGGTTGGTTGATGTCTAAGGATTGGGGAATGGTGTTGTGGTAATGAGGAAATCTTCACACAGGGATAAATAAAATTATATAACTAAATAAGCAATTTGAGGTTCTATGTGGGAGTTACATTGATAACTATAGCTAACTCCATCCCCACTTATCTTTTTTTTTTAATATTGTGATCTTTAGTTGATAGAGAAGCTGTATGTTTCATTCCAATTCCATTTGTAATGTTGTGGTGATTTATGGCAACCATCCACATTTCATATACCAAAGACTCCTGTAGTATAGCAAAATTAAATTACAGTCTGTGTGGAGTGAGGTAGACCAAAGACGAGGGGAAGTCCAAAGACATTCACTGACCTTCAGCATAATTCACTTGATGCAGATCTGATTGCATATGGACTAGCAACAGGAAGAGCTCTCAGGAGGTGGCTTTTTGCATAACTGCTTAAGAACTTGACAGAGTAGTAATCCATCTGATTAGATGGAAGTTCAGCTACGTTACCTTTAATACGTCTTCTCAGTTATGCCTGGGAAATTGCCAATCAGTTCTTAGGGAATCTCTCTCCCATAATACTTTTACCAGAGAGTTTTAATACAATGTCCCTGGTTATTTAACACACAAGCACACACGTGGATACACACATATGTGAGTGCAGAGTTCCAGAGCAAGCATCAGGTGAGGCAATGGCCACAGTATAGAACGGAGCTGCGTCCACACATAGAAAAATTTCTATTTAAAGCACTGACTGCTCACCTAACATATAGCCTCTATTAACCACCTAAAGTATTTGTCTCTGGCTTTCTGCCCTTTTCCAGCTGTTGCTGACATAAACCAGAAGCTTTTTGTGCCCGTAGCTTTAGTGTTTGCATCTAAATATGTGCATTCAACAGAGCTAATCCCTAAAGCCAGTGTAGGATTCTTCCCTCTCCTCTCCACCCAACCCTAAAACGTGTAGTAAAGTAATTGGGGGCAATGTTTGTACATCAGTGGCCCCTCTTCTATTACAGCCTTTCAAAATAAGGTAACTGGGAAAGCTAAAGTGCTTCTATTTTAAAGGCAAATCCCTTCCTAATTTTCTATGCATATATGCACTCGTGCTAGCCCATAGCTGGGAATAATGTCAGAATCTTGGCTCTGACATAAAATCCCTATAACTGTCAGAACAACTTTAAATGCCAAGCAGCCCAACTAGGTGAGCATAATCCCATTTTAATAAGTATTTAGAGGGTTATTTCTTTTTTCTTTCTGTTTTTTAAAAGCATGATTAGTTGTCTTGTAACTGGATGACTTGGAGGAATAATCCAGTTTATTGAAATAAACTTGGAGGTTTAAGGATATTAGGCTTATGTCTTTGCTGTTGGTAGCATATCATTATTTTAGGGATTGTTGTTTATTTGGTTGTGTGCATATTTCAAAATTGGCGATGCTTGAAACTACAAATGCACTTATTGGCCTTTTATTAGGAACGGCTCATACCCAATGTTAGAAAGCTTCTCATACATCTTTTGTGCTTGATTCAGAGGACAGCACAGGAAAAAAAAATAGACAGCTGCAATATACAGCTGTAAATCCCAAAGATGCTTTTCAAGAAGACAACAGGACTTTCTTGTTTTTTTTTCCTTTGAAACTGTTTTGTTTCTCATCCAAGAAGCTTTTTCAGTTGGATGATTGAGAATCTCCATAGACATACAACTGTAGGAATAAAAGTTTAGTCAGGTTTTGTTTTCTGCTTTTCAGTGATAGATGTGGGTAGTCATTAAACAAAGGTTAAGGTTATCCTTGTGGCACAATGCACAAATATTCTACCTTGCTCTTGTGACAAAGATAAATCTAGTAGAATATAGAGTAGGTGAGGAAATTACTTAGGTCTCTGCCCTGATTCTGGTTAGCACAACGGAAGCTTACATGTTTAAATTCAATAAACCCTTTCAAACTTACCCAATAAAGACTAAAAAAATGTAACAACATGTTATCTAAAAACACATTATTATAATTCATTTTGTGTTGCAAAATAATGCAGAGAATGAATCAGAAAATGTCAGAAGAGGTTTAACTGTTTCCTTGCCTTGCTACTTTTCTTCAAAAGCAGATTTCCTAGCTTATAGACCCCACAAGGTCTGCAATTCAGGGGAACAAATTAGAACAGAAATAGAGAAAATAATTAAATCATGGAAGGATTAATTGAGTTCTCCCCAGGCCAAAAGGTTCTTTCCCCAGGGTAGCTTTTTCAAAAGCTTTTTTGAAACTGTGCAAACTATATTGAATGCATTTGTGCAATACATTATGTACTGTTTATTTTTCAAATTCCAAACATAATTATTACTTTCAAATACAGTCCAATGACCTCCCAACACACAAATGTAATTATATTTTTAAAAAGATAATAAAAGATATATTCAAAAGGTGGATGTTTAATTCATTATGAATTATCTGGAAATTTATATTATTTGATTTTCCTTGGCTTTGACTGGTTGCAGGGCTTAACTGTAACTTTAGAGCCATATTTAATTTCATAGAGTTCATAACCCAATTGTCAAAAACCTTCTGGAAACATTCAGTTTTGGTCTCTAAGACCAACCATTGCATTCCTTGGCTGCTTCCAATATTGTGATGAAGATTTCAGAATGAGAAGACCAGAGAAAGGTGGCAGGAGTGAATGACAGGTTCACTACACCGGTTTATGTTTTTAATAAGTATTTGATTTAAAGGTGCCAAACATTAAAATGGAAATATTCTATAATCAAATATGTGGTTATCACAAGCACCATGATTACCATTTCAATTATTTTTTTCTTTAAGTGTTCATTAAAGATATTCCTCTGCACACACTCATATGTGAAAGCCACAGGATCCACAGGATGAAACCTCATTGTCCTTTAACTCTTCTCATTATGTTCTCACAGATATCGAGTAGAGATGGTTCTAACTGGATTTGGTTTTACGTGGTGTTACTCTTTCCAGAAGCACTTAAAATTTCAGAGATGGGCAACCAAAATGCCACAAGGTCTGTGGGTCAAAACGTATCAGAAGAGATTGAAGAAAGTGTAGATGTCCATCCTGGAAGACAGAAGGGAAAAAGCGGGAGGGACATGATTGAAACCATTAAATATATTAAGTGTGTGAATAAGTTTCTAGAAGGCAGTATTTTCAATATTAAGCAAAACTTAAGAACATGGGGCGTAACCTCAAACTGACAGAAGGGAAGTTTAAAAAGTAATGTTGGAAATATTACTTCACAAAAAGAGTAGTAGAAACTTAGAATCAACTTCCAGAGGAGGTAGTGGGTCAATCATCAGTAACTGAGTATAAACATGCTTGGGATAAACACATGACAAAAATGAAATAAAAATAATTTAAAATAATAAATAAATGACAAGGGGAAAAAAAATCCTGACCAGGAAGACTCAATTGGGCACAGGGTCTTTTCCTGCTGTCTGTTTTCTGTATTTCTAAGTTTATATTTCCATAGAGCTGATGTCCTTCCTCCATCTTCCTTGAGTCTTCAGGCCACCCATGTTTACCCCTGGGGCTCAAGTCCCTGGACAGTATCCTGGAGTTCGGGGGCTGGGGGCTGGTTGTTTTAAAAGGGATTCAGGTGAATTTCAGGGTTCCAAGTGACACCCTCAATGAAAGAAGACTCCAAGGCTTGAAGTTCCCCAAAGTTCCATTTTATTTAAAGATGTCGTATTGGCACATCTGGGAAAACCCGAATCTGAAAGCTTCCAGGTTTTCCCCACCCGAAACAAAGTCCAATCCCCTACCCAGCACCCACATGTTCATCCCATGGCCCAATTAGGCACCGTCCCAACTGGAGATGCCTCCAAGCTATGCCACTCCAGGTGCAGGGCAAGGTGTCCTTGACTCTGTTATTTAGACTATATATCTCCAATATTCCATATAATTTTCCTCTCCATTTTCCCACATCAGAAAATGTAGCAGGCCTGAAGGCCCAATGTAAAAGATGCCGTCTAATTTACAGTGCCTTTTCCAAGTAAGCAATTCAGACATTATGCAAGCTGTTAAAAAGCTGCCTGGTGGTCTTGTGATTAGCTGAAAAGAGAAGGTTTCAGGGCAGAAGAAGAAAAAGCAAAACTGTGCCTTTCTTCCCCCATTAGACCAGAGTACAATTTTCAACCAAGCACAAGATTGAATTGAATTTTCTTTACAAAACTGTTTGTTGGATATATTTCTTTTCATTCTTTTCTTCTTGTTGCAGACTTCAGAAAGTCAGAATGACAGGATAAGAATGTCAACAACATCTTTCAGTGAAAAGAGAATTGAATTATTCTGTTAATGGCTTCCATCTATGGGCAAAGTATCATAACATTGGCCTTTTGCTCCTGCTTATTCTGCTTAAAAATGTAAGACGGCTTACAGACAATAAAAAAAGGATGGCAAAAAATAAAATTATAAAACTCCCAACAGTGTAAAATTATTCAACAAACGGCACATCAAAGGAAAAATAAATGATATAAAAACTCAGCAAGAAGTATGGAATCGGTGATAAATTGTATTCCATTGAGTGGAATAAAAAGATTTTCCAATCTGCATCTAAAATGGGAAAATAGTGGTTGACAGATTTCCACAAAGAAAAAGTTTACAATACTCAGTTGACAAGGCTCTGTACCTGGATTCCATCCATCTTTTATTTATCAACGGGACAAAAAATAACAACAACCATTGATAGTACTTTTACGACTCAGATTTTGTTTTGTTTTGACAGATTGCAGATTTTAGGTCTTTAAAGAACTTTAAAGGCAACTAGAGCACTTTGTATTGATCCAGCTACATATGGCCTCTGTAACTTTTCTTTCTCCAGGACTTAACTGATATTTTACGTTCATAAGCAAAGTGTAAAAAGAAATATCTTTACTTTCCTCCTGATGGTTCTTCTACCAAAAGTGTTTTTCCTGTTTGTTTGTTTTCCTTGCAAACATTTCTCTTCTTATCCAAGAAGCTTCTTCAGTTCAAGAACCTTTAGATGAACTGAAGAAGCTTCTTGGATGAGAAACAATTTCAAGAAAAAACCCCAAGAAAGCCCAGTTGCCTTTTGGATGAATGAGAATCTCCATAGAGATGGTTCTTTTTACTTTTATTCTCTTTTGCTTCCTCTCTTCCTATTTAAAATAACAGGAATCCTTTTAAAGAGCCTCTGACTCAAGCCATGTCTTCACTGATAATCCATTATCTTGCAGAATCAGCCAGCCACCACTGAGGCAATTGAAATTCTGTAGCTATTCCTTTCTTTGAAGGCAAAGAATCCAAGCAATAGTTCAGGCCTTTTTCTTGTGTTTCCAGTCTTTCAGCACTGCTATACAATTAATTTCTTTCTGATTCTCTTGCTAACATCTCCAGCATAGGGTCAAGCAAAACATTGATGGTGATCAAACTATTAGGGAAGCTTATCTACAGTTATGGTGTTGAGGGGCATTTAGAGGTAGGCTTACAAATATTTTTACTCTTTAAGCAACATATATACAGATAGTCTTCACTTAACAAAGGTATTTGGGACTGGAATTTCAGTTGCAAAGTGATGCAACTGAAGTCATAAAATGCAATGCAATGGTTGGATTATTATTATTTTTACTACCAGTTCTGTGGGCGTGGCTTTGTGGGCCTGGCCTGGCTTTGTGGGTGTGGTTTTGTGGGCATGGCAGGGGAAGGATACTGCAAAATTGCCATTCCCTCCCCACCCCACTTACCTGCTTTCCAGCTCCGTTCTCCTATTCCGTGCAACAAAAGAAGATCAGCTGGGAGGCAGTGGGGGGAAGAGCCAGCCTATTTGCTGGTTGTCCGAATTACTCAAAATTTTTGTTCTCCAGAATCTGTCAGAACTGGCTGAATATATCACCTCTGGTGCAAATGTCACATGGCCTTGCACTGAGCAATAGCAATTCTAGCAGCCCCCAGATGTCATTGTTAAATGGGGACCACATGGCCAGTAAGCAAGAGTGCCATGTGATCGTGGTTTCTGACTTCTTGCCGACTTCCCCATCATCTTTGCTTGTGGGAAGCTAAGAGGGAAGGTCACAAATTGTGATCATGTGATTGTGGGACCCTGCCTCAGTCAAAGACGGTGCTGAATTCCCAGATCATGAACAATTGATTGTGGGGATAGCCAGAATTCTAGGACTGGTCACAACCACGATTCATTCTGTCTCATCGCAAGTTTGAGCAGTCATTGAATGAATGTTATATAAAGACAGCCCATCTGCAGTCAGAAGAGCATTCATCAGCAGAGCACATTTTCTCCTGTCTTGTTTCAACACAGGCACCCCACAATTTAATCTAGAGAATTGGTAGAGCCTTTGGAGCTGATTCCTGGGGCAGTAACTGGGAATAGATACATGGCAGAGAAGAGGGAGGGGCAAGAAATACCTCTTGCCTAATTAGCCCTTTAGTTTTAATGTGACTAATAACACATATTAAAAAGGGGGGAGAAGCCATTTTATCTTGAATATATTTAGCCTTTGCTTCTTCTGCACTGTTTTGATCCAATATGTTTATTGCTATTTTTTTTTCCAAATAATTATCCCTACTATCTTTTTAGCATTAATTTTTGGTTTTTATGCAAACTACATTATAATCTTTGGAAGACAAAAGTAGGGCTATAGAATGAAACGTCCACATATTGGCTGCAAAAATCTGGGTTACTACTAGATGGCAACAAAGAGCCTCAGAAAATTTTCTCAGTCTTTGCTGTGATGACCTTGATTTTTACGTCCATATAAGATAAATTTTATGGTTGAAATGTATTGTTTGTATGGAGATTTTGGAAGTGCTGTGTACATGTTCAAGTGCATTTACATTACAATGCGAACCGACACATTTTCCATTTTCTCAACCTTATAACTGATGTGTAAATCTTTGTCATTCTTTGCTGAGCCTTTCAATTAACTGTGGATAAACAGCTCCTTCTTTTTGTCTCCTTCTCATCTTTCGCAGCTGCTTTCCAAAATGTCTTTTATTTCTACCTTCTTCTATATTAAATGCATATACCAGCACATCTGTTTAATGTCCTGATATTGCAACCATGAAGTGAAACTGCAGAAACAACAGTTGCTACCTGAAGTGAACGTACGGAAGCTCTGGCGTTTCAAAATCAATATCATGAGAGAATGCAGACTTGCCTGTGAGTAATACCATGATGCTGCTCTATTTGGTTCCATAAAGAATGTGTTACTGGAAAATAAACATACCGTGTGGTGTGGCTTTTCTACACATACCTCAGTGTGGAACAATTGTGGAAATGGCAGACCTCCTGAGATTTTTAGCATCAATTAAACTGAAGTCTGAAGCAGATGCTACCCAGGCTTCATTTTAAACAGAGTTTCAGGATTGTTTTTATTAGCTTTACTAAACAAGACAGCATTGAGATTGTTAATACTATCTTTCTTTATAGATAAATCCCTATTAAGTGGGATTGGATTTATTGAATTGTCTCTTGTAATGAAGTTATTGCAAGAAATATTTCATTGTGTAAAGAATGCTGATGTAGCCTATTATTTACCAGACTGTTATTTTAAGAAAAGTTATTATTTTCAAATTCTGTCTTGCCCATGCATGAGTACACTTGGAAGATTTACCTACACAATATTAGCTGAGGTGTGAAAAGATTTCCTCCGCTGATTGCAGATTGTGCCTCTTCAAGAGAACAAAATTCAGACTCTTGCATAAGTGTATACAGGCAGTGTTTCGTTACAGAGTCTGTCCCTGCCTCCTTAATATGCACTTGAATATTTGGAAGGAGTTCAAAATATAGTAAGCAGCCACTGGCCCAGTTTGTCCCAGAAGTGTAATAGGGACTTAAAAACATTGTTGAAACTTAAGTGAAAGATTGATGCTAAATGTGCTGTGTAATAGCTGCACCCATTTATGTCTTAAACTGTCTGAGCAAAACAACCCCCAAGCAAGTGGGCAATTAACACATCACAATAAAAACACAAATGTTTAAAGCAGCAACATCAGAGAGATATCCTGGCAAAGTTGAAACACCACTGGAGAAGCCAGAAGCTTTATGAAGTGTAGCCTCCAAGAACAACCCACAGAAATGAAATTGTTTTTTCTGCTTGCTGAAAAGTTATGAGCATTTATATCTTTGAAGATTATTTTATATTCTGATCACTACAAAGGAGAAGGTTCCATCATTAATGTTCACAGATGTTATTTGTGAAGGAAGAAGGAAATCAGAGAAAGATTTTCTGTGATTCTATTAAGAGAAGCATTTCTTGAGATGGTCTGGACTTGGTATATCACAGATTTAATATAGCATGTAAAAGAAAATGATCTAATCTTACCCAAAGGTTAGTCCTGTAGGGGATATTCACCCTAACTTGGATTAACATCTCAAATCAAATACATGAAGCATTGGTTGATTATGGACTATCAACTCAGTGCCAAGTCTGAGTGACTACATAGATTTTATCCAAGATGATACGTCCTTCACCTCTTCCAGCCAGCGTATCTATTGCTGTTGTAATTGTCTGTCCACCTTGTTGCTGCCCAGTCTCTTCTATTTCCTTCCGCCTTTTCAAAGCACTAGTGGCTTTCTTAGAGAGACGGGTCTTCACATAATGCATTTAAAGTAGGACCATTTGAGTTTGGTCATTTGTGTCTTGAATGAGAATTCAGCATTGATTTGGTTCATTTTTTCCCCCCACTTGGCTATCCATGATATTCTCAGGAGTTTTTTTCCAAGTTCATCCTTTGCTTCCATAAAATGTCACAGGGAATACCATGGATTACACAATCTTTGTAGAAAAAGACACACCATGGCATCTGAATATTTTTACAAGACTTTAATTGATGACCTACCAAGTGCATTTGCTTCACTGCTTGTTCCTCACTGCTGTTGATAGTCAGATCTTAAAGGCAGCAGCTATCCACCACTTCAATCTCTTCACTTTCATTTCTGTGGCTGGTTACTATATATGTTGTGATGAATTCAGCCTTCTTTACATTTAATTTTACTCCTGTTTTTCCCCACTGTGCTCCTTCACTTTCATTGCTAAACCTTGCAGATGATTTGCATTTTCAGCAGAGAAGTATCATTAGCATAGCACAGGTTATTGATGTTTCCTCCTCTAATTTTAAAGCCTCAATCATCTTCTTCCAATCTTACTTCCCTTGGGATATATTCTGCAATAAATTGGATAAGCCAGGAGTGAGTCTGCAGCCTTTTCTCACTCCTTCATCAACCTGGAATCCCTTTGTACTATGTAGCGTTTGTGTAATGACTTCTGTTTGATGTACAGTTGTTGCATAAAAATGATGAGATTCCTACTTTTAAGTAAATTCTGTAGCTTTACGT
Source organism: Thamnophis elegans (assembly GCF_009769535.1). NCBI lineage: Eukaryota > Metazoa > Chordata > Lepidosauria > Squamata > Natricidae > Thamnophis > Thamnophis elegans. Next base: position 87,367,246 of record NC_045546.1, read on the forward strand.
GTTTGTTATTGAATGATATTAAGCATTATTTTGCTAGCATATAAAATTAAAAACATTGTACAATAGTTTGCACATTCTATGAAGTCTCCTTTTGTTACTATGGTGTACAGACTGTTTTCTTCCACCTCTTGGCCAATATGACATTCGCCAGAGTTCCTGCTGCATCTTTGTTAAAACTTTTACTGATTCTTTTCTGTTGCTCACCATATTTTTGTAGATACTCCAAAGATTTCTGTAGATTTCTGACTTGGTAATAACTTGAATGCTGCCCAAACTCCATCCACCAATACCAGATGTTCTTATAAATATAATTTATACTTGTACCTATATATCTTGGATGTTGACTGTCTTTATTGTACAAATTGTCAGCTTTCTCCTTCCATCTTTGAATCAATTATTATTCAGTATCCTTTAATTTACCAATTTGATGTTGAAACCTCTTTCTGAGTTCAGAGGTCTTTTGGAAAATTCTCATTGTTTTTTCTATGTACATTTTAATCTTTGATATCTTTACAAATGCTGTAATATTGTTTCTTGTCTCTTCTAACAGCTAACTTAAATTCTTTGTTAAGAGTGTTCCTGAGATTTTTGTCCTTTTAGCCTTTGAATTTCTCCTTGTCTTCCTGGGAATTTCCAGCATTAGTTCTGACATACACTCTGTGTCTTGAATTTTGCCAGTCTATTTCATATTCCTCCTTAATTACCTACTTAGGCTGATTTCACAGTTTTTCTGGTTGCTGATCAATAAGGTTCAGGACCTCAAAGTGATTCCCGATGTTCTTCTTGAAAATGGTGGTTATGCTAAGTATCGTATAGTGGAAATTGATTTGCTTTCTTCTCCTGCTTTAGCTTAATTTTGAACTTACACATGACCTATCTATTCCACAGTCAGTTCCTGGTCAGGTCTTTGATGCTATAACTACTCCTTGACCCTTTTAAGCAATAATATAGACAGTTTGATTTACCGTAATATATTCCATCTGTTGATGTCCATGCATAGAATTATCAAATTGGTTGTTTGAAGACCAGTTATAGCAAAGAAGTCTTTGAATGGATACAAATTCACCATGCGTTGTCCTGCATCATTTCAGTTCCCTAGGCCATATGGTTCTATTTCTTTTCTGTCCTTAATATTGACTAGTCCACATTCTCACTAGAAGCAGCACAAACATTGTATTTTTGTCAAGTTCAAATCAAACTTGATCATAAAATGGTTCAGCCTCTTCCAAGCAACACTTTACTCATGTTTCACAACCTGAGTAGTAAGCAGAACAATCTTCTGCTTGAAAGTTATCCAGTTCCAGTCCATCTCAATTCCCTAATGCCAAGTTATCAATGTGGACTTGATTCATTTAATAGTTGGAACTTTTCCATGTTCGTGCTTCTTATATTCCCATTGGCAAAATAGTTGTCCCAAAGGCTTTAATTTCATCACACTGGATTCCAAACTCTTCCTCAGTAGCATGTTGAGTTGCCATCTGAACTTAAGGGACCATTACTTGGCACAACATTATCAGTCATCTGATATCCATGTGGTTTTATTGATAAATCATAAGAATGATTTGCTAATGCATCCTCACTTAGAATATGAAATGTATCGTAATCATCTACCTCCAGCATCTTTCTATATCACTGCTTGTTTTAGCTATCGATGCATTCTGGGTGATTCTGATGGGGTTGCAATTTCTTGGACATGTGATTTCAGTTTTCTTTGCTTAGAAACATCCCCCTGTCTCTTCTGAAGTAGTATAGCAGGAGTTGGAGGCGGAAGACATACCACTGAGCTCAATTTTGATCATAAGTCAAGGACTACCTGAATTTGGAAGAATAATGCAGGTGACCATTTTTTTTTCAGTTCACTTCCAAAGCTTTCAGTCTACTTTCATGCCTTGCCATTGGTTTGTGTCATTAACATTAGAGCACATTTCTTAGAGAAAATCATACAGAGAGCTCTTCAGAAAAGGCATCATTGCACATGGGTGGATTTCCGAGAACAATAATCCGCTGCAAGAGATTAATTGAAGTAAAGGCTCATAACTGATGTGCTGGGAGGGGCAGATCTTTTCAGGGTTCCATATTAATTGTAGCTATAGACAATGCTGATGCAGCATAATATTGTGATTATCATAAAATATATCTGCATATGTTGATGCTAAGATATCCAAGAACATGATCATTACTGGACAAATTAATGTTAAGCTGGTTTCACAATTCTGAAAGCTGGAAAATAATTACTCTCTGTGATTAAAAAATGTGTTATAAAAAAGCTAATAATTATCAGGCTAATTGGATAATGTAAAACTATTTGTGGAAAGAATGTGGAACAATTCACTAGTGAGGTTTTCTTTGTTTCAATGATATTATTTGAAACCTACATTACTTTAAAGTAATTTAAAAAAAATCTCTGATTCTTGAATGACCTCAGTTGTTCAGATATATGCTTATTCCTCTACCCTGTTTCTCAAAAACAAATACATCACAGTGATTAAAGTTTAAATGCATAAATTATATGTAATTCATTCAAAATGTAATTATTTATACCTTAACTTACCTTTTTCAAACAGAATAAATATTCATTATGGACTTTTTCCCCATTTCCATTTGCAATATTGAATTCTTTACCTCTACCACACACGCACCATAGTTGACATCTCTTTGATATTATTTAAAATTGGTATAGCAAAATGTCTACAGATAATTGATAGAAATTATTCCCTCTGGATAAAGGAATGGAACATCTAAACCAATATTCTAAACTTCATTTGTAAATAAAACATGATGCAAGAAATATGCTTCTATAGTAAATTCTTCTTAAATAGATACTTAAATAGTACTTCTCAGATTTTTAATTTTCTTTCGTTTGCATATTTCCCAGAGAATGAGGTACATTTTTCAAATCTTTGGCATCTATTGAACTAAATCAAGGATAATGATCTTGTGGCTTTCTAATTATTGAATCACACTCCAAAAGCTGTCTTTGCCAGTGATCGTGGATATTGGGAGGTGGCCCTCTTGGCCCTAATTAAACAAACAGTACCTCAAGCAGTGCAATGATTTAGAGGTGGAGCTCTCACCTCACAATCAAGAGATTGTGGGTTCAATACTAGATAGCAATAGCAATAGCAGTAGACTTATATACCGCTTCATAGGGCTTTCAGCCCTCTCTAAGCGGTTTACAGAGAGTCAGCATATCGCCCCCAACAACAATCCGGGTCCTCATTTTACCCACCTCGGAAGGATGGAAGGCTGAGTCAACCCTGAGCCGGTGAGATTTGAACCACTGAACTGCTGATCTAGCAGTAGCCTGCAGTGCTGCACTTAACCACTGCGCCACCTCGGCAGATAGAGGCATATATTTCCCTGGGAAGAATGACCTAACTGTCTACTGCAAATTCCACATAGGCATCAGGAAGGGCATCCTGCCAGTAAATGCTTGAGATCTCTTCAGTCACCCCGACTGCACCCAATGCCAGGGATTACAGGGTTGCTAAAATAAAATAAACAGTAGCTCATTTTGATTAATTTATTTTTTCCAAGTTGATAGGAAGCTATGGTATGACCACTTAGAATTCTTTTTCCATTCCATTCTTTTTCTTGCTAGAAGGTTGAACAGTTTTAGTAATGTTTTCTTTTTCTTTTCTTTTTTGGGAAGAGTAAGTGAAAGTGAGTATCCTATTAAACAGTGAAGGGGATTATATACCATCCTCACTTTTGAATTCCATTCTCTAAAAGCCTCCATTATTTTTTTTTTGTTCTATCCAATATCAGTCTTCACATGTGCAAAACAGCAATCGTAAGTGTTTTTATGGTCAGGTTTTTATGGTATTTGTGTAACATGCCATCAATATACAATACCTGTAGGATAATATCTAGAGATTTCTGGTAATAAAGAGAGCTAAATCTTTAGCTAAAAGCTTCGAATTGTAAAGCTTTTTAAAAAAAACATGAGCTTTATTTTTTTAAAAAATATAACTGACAATTGTATGCACATCTATATTTATATAGAAAATTGTACCACAACATTGTTAAAAACTCTTTATGAAGCCATCTGGCACTAACTAGTTATAAAATATAATTGTTTGCACTATTGACTTCTTAGCTGAGAGAGAGAAAATTCTGGTATTAGTACTGTCTTAAAACTTTTTGAATAACAGGTGTTACAAAACTCTAAATTTTACAGTATTTTCTCCCTCCTCTTCACAGTCCGTGACTCTATACTCTTATTTCATAAGTTAGCACTTTACTGCAATCTGTCACTCTTACAAACAGGATGATGATTTTTATGCTATTGAAAGGAGACCAAAAAGCTGTATCTGCATTGTGCATTTAATAAGCTGGCAGCAGATAGGACCCCCTGGGTTTTAAGCACAGGGAAAAACAAACTTGCCATTGGATGAAACATATCTCCAGTTGGATGACCAAGCAACATGACATTCTCATGCTTCATTAATGATGCTTTGTGAAGCAGCTGCCCAAAGACCATGAAAATAGAACTGAAGTACAGCAGGCCTCATTTAATCTCATGCAGCATTAATAAACAATTATGATTTGCTGGGTTCTATTTCTTCAAAAAAAAAGAACAATTAAAAAGAAAATAATGATTTTCATTCTTGATTATTGAACAGGAAGGCCCAGGATCCTAATAATTAGGGAACAATACTAGAAAGGGGACATTTTGTCCTAAGGTAAAGCTGGAAAATGTTCATGCTCTTTAGTTTGCTGCAATTCTTCCCACACTTCATTAAATAATTAAGTTGTTTATGTTGTGGGACCAAATAAAGCAACATTAATAATCCTGTGGGTTGTATCCAATTGTGTTCCTCTGCTGAAGGAATAACATCTGCCACCACTTTCCTGTTCATCCTCCACAGGTTGCTCAAATTATCCCTGAAATGTCAGGGTCTCCGTGGATCAGATTTGTGGAAAAATCAAACTATGCAAGTAGAAATTTGTTGTAATAAAATTAGATGCACCCCTATGAGTTTTATCTTGCTGTTTCAGGAAACATTTATCTTCCATTCCTAGGACTTGGTGAAGAATTCTATTTTATTATCCTTCTATCACTACCATGACATACAAACCCAAAAACTGCAGTAAAAATAAGTACACATTATTTCAATTCTCTAAATGTCTCTACAGTCCAGAACACCCAACATATAGCCAAGATCATGTACTCGTGATGAAGTAATTCTTCATTATCCCTACATAGTCTCTCTGACCAAATTCTTTACCTTGTTGAAGAGAAATGACACAGAGCAGTTATAATCATTTTGAACATAAATTCAAGTTTGCCTCAAAATCATGATTTGCAAAACAGTTTTAAGTTTTGGTTTCAAAAACTAGATGCACCCCAATATATTGTACATTGTTACTAGATTAAAATCAATGGAAGCATAATCATAGTGAGAACAGTTGAGAGTCGGGCTTTCAGGAAAAAATAATAATAATAACACTCTTATAATGTCTTCACCATGGATAGAATTCAAAGTATTGCATTTTTATTTAGCAAGGGCTGCCCATTCGTTTCAACACTTGTAGGAAGTACGCATTCCATGTACAGTATTTATTTATTTATTTATTTATTTATTAGATTTTTATACTGCTTCATAGGGCTTTCAGCCCTCTCTAAGCGGTTTACAAATTTTTTAGCAAATTGAGTCAGCAACTTGCCCCCACAGTCCGGGTCCTCATTTCACCCACCTCGGAAGGATGGAAGGCTGAGTCAACCTTGAGCCGGTGAGATTTGAACTGCTGATCACAGTCAGCTAAAGTGGCCTGCAGTACTGCACCCTAACCACTGCGCCACCTCGGCTCTGTATGTTGTCTAAAATTTTTATTATGTGGCTTAATGGGAAGTAGTTTATATAAATGTTGTTGGATGTTTGTGTTTATGATTTGTTCTCAGTGTGATATGATGGCAATAGGATTCTGTCAAATTAGTACTTATTCAGTCCTAGACCAGGAAACAGCCACATCTTGAAGGCAATTCAAAACTCCAATAGTTTTAATCCATTCAGATTGAGCGTCTGCACGCTCATTTAAGATTTAGGGTCTGAGTAAAATTTGCATATCTCTGTATGTATCCAAGGGAAACAATCTGTTTTTGTTTGACTTTGAATCATTAACTGAGATCCAGATCCTATGATCTGCACATACCATAAAAGCCACCTGTCTACCCCAAGGCTCAGGAGAAAGCACTGATAATGAAGATTGTACATGGGGCCTCAAAAGTGCCCCTGAACACTTCTTTCATGCATTATTCTAATAAGTAATATTGACTGAACAGAAATTAGATGAGAAATACTCAAATATAGAATATAAATATTTTCCTATTTATTTCCAATATTTCCTCTAGGATAGACCTTGCCAGGTTTATACAAAATGTTGTAGATCACATGCCCAAAATATGTGAGTCTCCATTTGTGATGGTAGGTCCAGGACTGTTGAGGGGCAAAGTAGCCTAAAAATTCTGAATGGTTTATGCCACCCTTTTCTCTTCTTAAAGCCCACCTTTGTACCAAGAGGCACAACATTTGGGATGAGGCCCCAAAGCCTGGACTTTTTGCACTCCTGCTGTAAGAGTAAGGCACCACATGCAATAATTTGTTCTTTAATTTTATCACAGCAACAACTAGGGTGGTAGGCTGGACAGAGAAAAAAAAATGACTTTCTAAAAGTTATCGTGATTTTCCCATGTCCCAGTATACTTCAATCTGAACCTTCAGTTTTCTAAACTGTATATCACACTTATTGCCACTTAGTTAGAACCTGGCTTTCTTATAGCCAATGAATTGTTTAAAATTTCTCCTAGTGCTAATGAACCTGTTTTACACTGTATAGCAATATGCTTATCCATATGGTAAGCTTAAATTAAGAAAGGAACATATTTGCGCACTTCTATAGTGTTAGTCAGAATCAGGTAGGAGGTGTTGATCTTAAGAGACCTCAAATAAGATACAAAAATATCCAAGAGAAGACAAATCTTCAATTTCAAATTCAACTAAGCCTCCCCCCACCCCAAAAAATCCCATGTTGTGGTTATGGCAGTCTCTCTCTCTCTCTCTCTCTCTCTCTCTCTCTCTCTCTCTCTCTCTCTCTCTCTCTCTCTCTCTCTCCTTCCTTCCTTCCTTCCTTCCTTCCTTCCTTCCCCGCCCTCTCTCTCTATAATTTTTACTGAAGAAATTGTTAACAAAACAAAACCATAAAAAATAAAGAAAATAAAGAAAACACAGTAAATAGTGAAAAAAGAAAATAAAGAGAAAGATTATAAAGAAGCAGCTTCTGATTTTCTCAATAGAAGTTATGACTACATTTATATTTTGCCCTCTCTCTCTGTAATGTGAGGTTACATCATAATTTCCTTCTTTCCAGACATTCTTCCGAAATTTGTTTCAAGCGTCCCCAGTAGAGGATTCAATTCAATTTATTGCAGTCAAAGACATCTAAACATAGGCTGAATCTAGGCAAGCAAGATATTTAATAATCAGAGGAGGTATGTATCTGGTTTGGCTTTCTCTATAAAATGAGCAGCAGAGAAGAATATGTTGTGTAGTTTCCATCTCTCCAGAATCACAGGAGACTTCAGCCCCTATAACTTTACTATCCTATACTTCAGAGGGGACTGTATGCTATGAGGCAAGACAGAAAGCTTTCTGAGCTATCCTTCCAAATCTTCAAACCCCATAATTGGATATACAAATTTGCTTTTTGCTTCATGAAATTTAAATCAAAATTCATCTAGTATTGACAAATGAAAGCTCCATCTCATCTATCTAGTTGCTGGAATATATTATTTCAGAACAAATATGGTACATTCTGTATTTGAATATTTTCATTTTTAAAAGTGAAAATGAAGTGAGAAAATTCTGAAAATATTTTTCTGATTTTGAAACTATAGATCTTTAATTTAGTAACCAGTGAAATGTTTTCCCTACCATCAATGTTAAGTAATATATTTCTCTTTATTTGGAGCAACAGGGTATTTATTCTAAACTTATATCTAATTTTGTGGTATAATATTTAGATTTAAATTAGAAAATCCTGGATTCCAGCTCCTATTTAGACAAATTATTCAGCATGATCTATGGGCATCTCAGAAGGAATGCGGTGACTCAGTCGCTGAGCTTGTCAATTGGAAAGGTCAGCAGTTTGAATCCCTAGCGCTCCGTAACAGACTGAGCTCCCGTTACTTGTCCCAGATTCTGCCATCCTAGCAGTTCGAAAGCATGTAAAAATGCAAATAAAACAATAGGGACTACCTTTGGTGGGAAGGTAACAGCATTCTGTGTGCCTTCGGCATTTAGTCACGCCAGACACATGACCACGGAGACGTCTTCGGACAGCACTGGCTCTTCGGCTTTGAAAGAGATATGAGCACTGCTCCCTACAGTCGGGAACAACTAGCACATATGTGCAAGGGGAATCTTTATCTTTATAGGCATCTCAGGTTTACCTATCTTAATATTGCAATAACAAGTAACTCTAACACACAATTACTTTTTTCTATGTGGTTTATTGAAAAAAAAACTGTCTTAGTAGATTGCTTTGAATGCTAGACACTGACACATTACATAGATGGTAGGGTGAGAGTGTTGGTGTGTGTGTGTATGTGTGTGGGTGTGTGTTTCAAATGAGAACCACTTTACACTTCCTGACCCATGTAGGGATTAGCACAGCATAAACTGATTGCTATTTAGAATACACACTTTCATTTGGATCTTCTCAAATTATCCAAGCCAATAAGTATGTTTGCCTAATGCAGGCTGTTCCTTCAGGTCTAATTAAAGGTACGGGTCTTGACTAGGATTGGGTGAATCCTATGAACCAGAGGATAAGGTATCAATGACTGTTTAATAATAAAATCCAGCACCTATGAGAAAGATTTACAGCGATATAAAACAAACAAAGTTTGAGAGGTTCTCAGGAATGTATCCAATCCACATTAAATTATGGAGAGAGATGTTTTATTAGGCTTAGCATCCTGAACTAGGAGAGTCTATATTTATTCATTATGTTTTGGATAGGACTAATATTTTAGCTGTAACGCATCTGAGGGATATCAGATTCAGAAAATCTTAACAAGAAAAGTTGTCTAAACAAGCACGAAAAGCTTTAGACTATGGCAGGTTGTTCCATCATAAATTCTTCTTTGGGTGTGTAAAATCAATAAAGTTTTGCCCCTGATTTATATTTAACTCACAGTTTTGAGTTTAAGTTGAGGAGTATACTACAAACTCCTCTTGTGGTCTCCTGAGGTTTGAGAAAGTAATTAAGAAGAATTAAATGGATAAGTAAAATAAGTGAAATCTCAAAGTATCTAGATCAGGATTGTCAAACTCCTGGTCCATGGGCCAGATGTTTCATGTGCTGGCCATGCCCACACCTGATTTAGCAAAGGGGAAAACAGTCCTGATACATCATGTGACATCGCTTTAACGATGTGGGTTTGATCTAGATGAAAAAAAAAAGGTTATGTCTGCTTAAAAGCTGGTTTAATACTCCTTTTTAGGTTCTGAAATCTCTGAAGGAGTTGTATTTTTTAAAATTACACATTTGACAGCAATACAAATAACATCACTGGGTGGAGATTAAAGAGTAACCTCTGTCAGAACTGGCTGGCAGAGACCAACAGGGCTCTGAGCTACCTGATGCTTCTCCTCTTACCATCTATGACCACTGGAGATCTTTTTATGACGAATGACAATTAGTTTAGGATGTGCTGTGGGCGATGCTATGAATCATTATGCATCTGAGCTGACAGGCATCTGCAACTCATCGTCTCAGTTTTAGACCTACCATCTGTATGATTTTCCTCAATGGTTTTTGTCAACTTTATAACCAGCAGCAAGTTCCTGCCTTGGAAACTACCATACGAGAAAAGGATGGAATGAAAATGCAGCAGAATTACAAATCTGGAGTGAAATTTATAGGGTTCTGAATGTGATTATATTTCTTCATGGGAGATTCCCAGTATATTTATTCGCCAAATTTCAGGGTATTTTATACAGCAATTCTACCTTCTTATTTGGTCATGGCCACATATATGGCCTTAAGTGCAGAACTGCAGGCTACTTCAGCTGACTGCAGTTCTGTAGTTCGGCTGTTCAAATCTCACCGGCTCAGGGTTGACTCAGCCTTCCATCCTTCCGAGGTGGGTAAAATGAGAACCCGGATTGTTGTTGGGGGCGATATGCTGACTCTGTAAACCGCTTAGAGAGGGCTGAAAGCCCTATGAAGCGGTATATAAGTCTAACTGCTATTGATTTCGATTTTTCAATTTTATTGTATTTCTATGCCGCCCTATTCCCAGAGGGACTATTGCTATTGCTGTTAACCCATATAATTCAAAGATTAGGATAGTAATAGCAATAGCACTTAGACTTATATACTGCTTCACAGTGCTTTACAGTCCTCTCTAAGTGGTTTACAGATTCAGCCTATTGCCCCTAACAATGCAGGTCCACCTTTTACTGCCCTCAGAAAGATGGACGGCTGAGTCAACCTTGAGCCTGGTGAGATTTGAACTGCCAAATTGCAGGCAGCTGGCAGTCAGCAGAAGTAGCTTACAGTACTCACTCTAACCACTGCCCCCCACAGCTCTTAAAATAGTGCTAATAATACAAAACTGTCTAAGGAAGATAGCATTGCTCCAATATTTGCCAACATTCCAGTAGGATACATCACATCAAGTGTTTTATTCTTTATTTCATTTACATTATTTATAATGGCAAGGAATGCAAGTTATACTAGGGCATTATGTGTATTGTTTCCTCACTTAAACCATATCAAAGGAAAGTCAGAGACTTTTTATTTAACATCATAATTTTTAAGAAAAACCTTTCGTGACTCTAGAGAAAGTGAGGACCCTTCTCCTAAAATAACCCCAAAGGAAAAGAATCTTGATGGCATGAGAGGAATCTCTGAGAAACATTTTTGTTTATTTGTTTATTTAATTACTTTGTACACCACCCAACTCCCAATGACTCTGTGTGGATAACAAATAAAAGCATAATAAAATAAAACAACAAAAGATTTTTTGCATCCTTAGACAAGCCAGCCTCTTGCTGCACTGCAAGCAACAGAAGAGGTAGGCATAGAAGAAGACGGCTGGAAGGATTCCCATCCACCCACCCCCTTCTTGTCATCACTCACCCTCGTAGAATTTATGGTACATCTTATTCTGAGAAGTGCATCTGCAAATGACCTGCGATAAAACAGCTGTGCTGAGCAGTTTAAACCACTATGTGTGGAGTTACCACTGTAATTTAAATTTCTCCAGAGAGCACTTTACTGCAGGATGTTTGCTAGCAAGCAAAAGGAATTTTCTGCAGTAAATTATGTAATAAATGATGTAAGTGTCCCGGAGAAGGTAGGCCACTGAGATGTTAATTAAAGTGCCACAATAGTGGAATCTTTTGAATGCCACGTCAACATATATCTCAAAGACTCCGCTTGTGAGACAGTGCTCATGATAGACTGTGCCTTGACCTTTGAATGAGAATCAAAAAAAGCAACTGGTATGGAACCTGATAGACTTGGAGCTTCTGAAATATCATAGTGTATTAATTTGTACACAAAATTTTAGCAAACTGGAAAGAAACTGCACTGTGGATTGAAATATAAAATCCTCCCATCGCACACTGCCCAGAGGTCACCATATGAGGGCAAAGCATACATTGGAAAGATTGCTTGTAGTGAGAGATACTTCTAATGTAATCTACTGGATCCCCTGCATGGATTTCCCCTGTGATTATGTAGGACAGGCGGGAAGGAGCTAACCACCAGATTGCAAGAAAACAAGGAGACTTGAAGTCATTGGTAGCCTCACGTTGCAATGTACAAGGACACACATTCAATTATTACAGCCTTAAAAGCAATTGTATCATCAAATTGCCTTGTTTTTGCTCAAACCTCAGTGTCCTTGGATATTTTATACATAAACAAATCAAAATAATTAACTTCACGTTAATTATTCATTACTGACATTTTATTTCTGTACCATTTGGTAAGGAGTAGGAGGTGGGTTAACGTCATATAATCATTTCCCTGATTAAGTAAGGCAGCAATATTTATTACTGCCATTAGTGTATTAACTGCAGTAGGAAAAAGATGGAGAAAGAGAATATAGATTTGCAGCACAATGCAATTTTGTCCAACTTCACAGTGAATCCTTCATGTATTCATGTCACAAGCAAGAGATACATATTGCTGTCACTAAACATAAGTGAAGCTGAACAAATGGGCTTTAAACTTTGACTGGAAAATATAGTCACTCTGCTGCTCCTGGTATCCTATGGAAAGACATCGCAAAGACAAGATGGAACCACTTATGCAGAATAAAACCTGGTTTCTTAAACTGTTGTTTGGACTTGTAAGAATCAGCGCATTTGTTTTCCCTCTGAAGAGAAATCACCTCTAAGCCTTACTCCTGAGTCGTCCCTTCTATCTTAACTGTTCTTGCCCTCTGGCAGGTCTGCGCATACGTGCATTGGGAAGAGTGGGAGCCTGTTCCTCTGCCTCGCTGATGTCCGGCTCTGGAGGCTCCAGAGGCAGCACATAACTCCAAGATGGCCTTGGACTCAGAGCCCTTGTCCGAGCCTTCCCCAGACTCCAGCACTGGCCCATGTTCCTCCCCAACCTTCTTGCTGTCCGACTCTGATGCCAGCTCCACAACAAGGAAGAAGAAGAAGATATATCATGACAGATTACATGTACCTCTGTGCCCTTATTAGATATTGAACTATTTCATTCAGGAATGTGAGCTGTGAATTCTCACCACAGTGTCACTAACTATCCTGATTATCTAGATTTGCAGTGAGAGGCTGAGCTCTCTTTCAGCCATGCTCTTGATTGCAATATGACCAAGGTGCTAGGAAGAAAGCTATTTGGCTATTTCATTTCCAAATGAATGAAAACTAAAGATATTATAATAACAATGTGCTATAGGAAACAATGTTAGGCATTATAATGAAGGTATTACAGTATTAGTGATTGAGACATTTGCATAATACAGCAGTGTTCAATTACGTAAAAAGAAGCTAGATGAAAGCTGATCAAGAATTAGTCTCCATGACTCAGAAACCAAGAGCAGAATAAACACCGGTAGTCCTCAACTTACAACAGTTTGACCCTTCAACATTACAGCAGCACTGAAAAAAGTGACTTATGGGCATTATTCACACTTATGACTGTTGCAGCATCTCCACAATTCCATCATTTACGTTCGGATGCTTGACAACTGACTCACATTTATGATGGTGGCAGTGCCCTTGGCTCATGTGATGCCCTTTTCCAATCTTCTGACAAGCAAAGTCAAAGGGGAAGCCAAATTCACTCAACAGGAATTGTGGCTCAAGTGGGCTCAAGTGGGCTCAATTGCGGTTGTAAGTTGAGGACTACCTGTAGATGTTATTTTCAGTTACTAGATTGGATTGAAACATAAGGGGGGGGGGAATCATTTCAGTAAGATCTATCTAACATTGAAACCGTTTATAGGGGTTGTTAGATCTTTTCTATCCTGCTGTATGGAGTAGAGAGTTGGTCTCTGACGGAAAACCACTCGAAGAGATTAAAAGCATTTGAAATGTGGATTTATAGATGCTTGTTATGTATAAGCTGGGTTGACAAAATCACAAATGAGGATTTTGTGGAAAAATCTGCCTGGGAAAGCCACGGGAAATCATCAAAGCCGTTAAAAAGCGAAAGTTAGAATATTTTGTGATATGACACCCAGAAAAACACGGCACCCTTCACTTAATCCTCCAAGGAAAGATTGAAGGCAAATGAGGTCCAGGCCTAAGGAGAACATCTTGGCTTCAAAACCTAAGGGAATGGTTTGGACAAAACTCAGCAGCACTTTTCCATGCGGCTATTGACAAAAATAGGATGGCCAACGTGATCGCCAACATCCGATGATGGACATGGCACAAGAAGAAGGAGAATAAGGGTTGTGGGTTTTCTTTCATTTTTTGTTTTGGGGGAGTCTGGGTAGGCACCACTCATAAATGGATTAATTGGTGTTCTTGGAGATTCATCCCTGTGCTCCCTTCCAGCTCTACAGTTCTATGACTCTAAGAATCTATTCCACTTTTTTTTCCTCTTGGAAATGCAAACCAAGCAGCCAATAATATGATGACAAAGTACTGAAAAAAATAAGAACACAATAAAAAAGTCATATTAACTATATAGCTATAATACAATACAATAGCAGAGTTGGAAGGGACCTTGGAGGTCTTCTAGTCCAACCCCCTGCCTAGGCAGGAAACCCTATACCGTTTCAGGCAAATGGCTATCCAACATCATCTTAAGGACTTCCAGTGTTTGGGGCATTCACAACTTCTGGAGGCAATTTCTGTTCCACTGATTAATTCTTCTAACTGTCAGGAAATTTCTCCTCAGTTCTAAGTTGCTTCTCTCCTTGATTAGTTTCCACCCATTGCTTCTTGTTCCACCCTCAGGTGCCTTGGAGAATAGCTTGACTCCCTCTTCTTTGTGGCAACCCCTGAGATATTGGAACACGGCTATCATGTCACCCTGGTCCTTCTTTTCATCAGACTAGACATCCTGCAACAGTTCTATATAAATTATATAGATATTTAAATAGCTACACCAAGGTTGATATAGAAATGTGAACTGACACAAAATAAACATAAGAAGGATAAAATAGAAGTCTGCCATTCCTTTGTCACTGATACACATATTTTTTTACTCTGAATAAATTCCTGCCAAGCGCTAATGCACATATTCATTCTGGTATATTATCAAGGGATATTCATGGAGGATGCTACTTTGGTGGTGGCCCATATAGACAAGCATTTCACATTTATAATTCAAAACTAGTTAAAATAGTGGAATGTCTTTTTAAAAAAATACATTTGATTTCAAGCAGACATTTGCAAAATACATCTTTCACAAAGGCTATGGTTTAAGGTTATCTATCCTTGTCCCCTTTTTAGAGCAAAATAAATATCAGCTGATGTCATGTATAATTCTGAATTATACTAGTGGTATAACTAAGAGTGGCTCTGAAATATGCTGGCAAGGGAAATATATTTTACAAAAGAATAATTGTTTTACCAGAAGCAGCCACCTACAGCACTCAGATCATTCCCAACCACTGAATTTCTTTAAGAAGAGAAAGAAAGAAAGAATGAATGAAAGAATGAAAGGAGACAAATGATAGATAGATAGTTAGATAGATATAGAAAGAGAAAGAGAATGAAAGGAAGGAAGGAAGAAAAGAAGGAAGGAAAGAGAGAGAGAAGGAGAGAGATAGAGAAAGAAAGAAAGAAGAAAGAAAGAGAAAGAAAGAAAGAAAGAAAGAAAGAAAGAAAGAAAGAAAGAAGAAAGAAAGAAAGAAAGAAAGAAAGAAGAAAACAGAAATATTTAAGTGGATAAAACCTAGATTCAGCATTGCTGGATTAGTTACTAGGTAACCAGTTTACAATTGTGCAAATTCACCAGGAGTGAAATGAGATGGTCTGAATTCTATTTACTGGTTCCTGCTGAAAAAGAGAGAATGTTCTCCAATGTGCAATGTTGCATTATTATATATGCATTTTTCTTTCATATTCAAGCAATTTGACAGCCATTTATACCACTGACATTTATACTGTGACTAATGACTTCACAGGGACTATTGTGAATTTGCTCCAGAATAGCTTAAAGCAAAAAGAAATTAAATTATTTTACAATGGAAATCATTCTGGGTAAAATGCAGTACATATTGAATAGGGATTGCATAATACAACGGGTTCAACTCATCTGGTTATGTCAACTACTACTGGATTAAGGCATCATTGGCTTGGAAAATTTAACCATTAGAAGTCAATTTCACTGCTGAAGGTTGTAAAAAACCCCATTCATTTCTATTAATATTAAGCAGAAAAGCTGTGAGAGATATTTCATCATGTGTCAGGAGATACAGGGAGAAGATTTATTTCATTTCAGCAAGATCTCCAAATGAACATTTATCATTCAGTTTTTGCATCTGTTGGTCCTATTATTAACTTTGAAAGTGCTGCAAACTTATTTTAGGTTGTAATTTTCCTTATAGGGAAAAAAATGGATTTCTGGTATTAAAAACTCAACCTCCTATAAACAATGCAAGACTTCTGATTCTGTCTCATTATTACACTAACATTTATACTTGCAGATTATCATAATAGTGAGCCTGGTTCACATTTCTATATTTAGGATTTTTACATCTATGATGCTATCATCAGAGATCTAATTCCTGACAAAACTTTTCTATAACTTTGAAGTACTTTGCAGTAACTTTCTTTTACATATTCAACTGTCACTGGGCAATTCCAATTTCTATATAGATAAAATATACCTTAGTTATATTGAAGAATCTGTGTGTCCATGCAAATCCATGCAAATGACTGTAGCATATAGATACTTTTAAAGACCATGTAAACATTAGGTTCCAATAAGCCAATCCTTAGTGATTCAGGATAGGAAAGTGGATGAAGTAAGTGAATATTACTGAATTCTTTTTTATTCTTACCCCGCACTCAATATTACAAGTTCTGAATTTGTGTCCAAGGTCTTTAATTGACTAAATGTGGCTGAAGCTTAAGATTGCCAAGAGAGGAATATATCAACTAAGATACAGACTGACCCTGACACCAATGTAAATGTTTTAGATGGCAATTCATTTCCATTTAAGAGTCAAGTCTGCAGTTTGGGGATTGTCTTCCTATTGTTCTATTAGGATAAGATGCCTACATAGCAAACACCAATGTAATAATTTCCTATTTTGTGCTAATATATTGAATGATGCTTTTCTCCATCTTGCGAACTTCTATCCAATAAAAATGGGGAATGTATTTTTTAAATAAATAGTTGACTAATGTTAATTTTAGCAACCATTTGAATGTAATAGTTTCCCAGCCTTAGCAACTCCAGATGTTTGGACAAAGTTGTCATAGTTTTCTAACCAGCATGGCTATTGCTGAGAGTTCTGGGACTTGAAATCCACAAATCTGGAAGCTGCAGATATCAGAAAACACTGCAATAGTCAAATACTAGTCTGAACTAATCTGATATTACAGTTTTTGAAGGAGAAATATAACCTAATACGTTACTCAGAAGTAAATTCCATGTGTTCAATGGGATTTACTTCTAAGTAAGCAGGTTTTAATATAAATCCTCAGTTTTATCCCCTTATATTAGTATAATCAGGAGATGAACAATTGCATATTAGGTTATCCAAAACTCTGCTCCTAATTATTTTCCTGACCTAGCATCCCTTCGGAATAATGCAGACTTTACAGCAATAAAAAGAAATGTAGGAAAATGCTTTCCACAGAGCCAAGCAATTGGTCCATCTAGTGTAGATTTAATGGTACTACTGGGCAGTTCCTCCCTATGAATGAAGAAATGAGTTTTTCATCTCTACTTTGAGATGGATTGTAACCAAGGATTGAGCCACTCTACATCCAAAGCACACACTCACTTTGTTATTAAGCTATAACTTGAAAATTGTTCAGTATTGAATGCCTAATGAATAACAAAACCACGAAGCAGGACACTATATGGCATGCCTTAACTAATTCTTCATTTTCAAAGCACAGTGCAAAAGGAAGTGATAAAAAGTCATAATTTTTCAAGGTGGTGTGTGAACTGACAACTGCCTCAAAATCATACTGGATTTCATCAAATGACAGAGAGGAATGGAGTCTGTAGATATGAACAAGTCATGTTGTTAGGCCTCCAAAATTAGCAAATACAAGAACCGAGATTTCTTATTGTGTAGCAGCTGCAAATCTCAGGTGTGAAATGGACCATTTTTAGATGGAGAACAATAATGAAACAATTCAAATTGAAAGTGATGACTAAACCTAAGGAAAGGTGGCTGTGGAAGTGTGGAAACTCTGGACAGAGGAGGCTTCTGTATCTTCTGGAACCAGGAGTGCATCTTGACATGATCATCTAAATTCATTCTTTTCAATTGTCCCGAGTAGAGAGCAAACTGACTTTCCTCAAGAAGATTCAGAATATTATCATGAAACCATCCTTCTTCCTAATTCAAAGAACAATTCATTCCTTAGCTGTAGTGCATGTCTTGGTTGCCTTTTGTTAGCAGTGAAAATATTTGGAGCAATACTGATTTTACACACAATAAATACATTCTGAATCAGGTTCTTGAGTCTATTGTCTAATAGTAAAGCAATCTAGTAGCCCTAAATATTTTCCATAGAAAGAAATCCTTCCACAGTTGGTCAGATTGCACAATAAAATCAGTGTTGTGTAGCATAAGATTATTAGGATTATGTGACAGATTTATTCAGATAGAACATCCTTTGCCAAGAGAAATATCTAATTAACACATGGGAAAGATTATTTGCAATAGAAACACATTTAATTCCCTTAAGTCTTAGGAAATATTTCATGCATTCAAATTTAACATGATTACCAAATGTCAATTACATTATTTTGGCACATTCATAGGTAAAAGTATTGTTAATCTTTTCTCTTGCTTAAATTAATGGGACTACTGTACATAAAGCCACTTCTCCCTCAATGCCAAGGAAGTCTAGTTAGGTTCCTTTAAGTTGACAATGCATTGATAGTATCATCTATATCTTCTGAAATCAATTTCTTCTGACATTTGGCATAGTTAATCTACTCAAAATTACAGATTACTGCAAAGCCATTTTATTTAATACAACTCAAAGTTGGTTTCATTATTTGATAAGTATTTTATATAAGCTTAGGAGTAATTATAGTTTCTTTGGAAACTACTAAGAATGTAACAGTTCTAGATAGATTTTTTTAAAAAAAAAGAAAAATATGTAAACAAATTCAAGATTGCATTTTCATTTATATTTTGATTTATCTGAAATTCATTCCCATATAATTAAGCATGCTTGTATTTGTTTTCATTCACATGGTATCGAAGTCTAGATCTCAGGCAATTTGTCCTTTTCTATTTCTTTCTCCTGCATCTGCTTTGAGCAGTTACATCTTTAAATACGTCAGCCCAAGATATAGTAAAAATGGTAATTAAACCATTAGTTTTTTAAATCAGATTTCTCAGATGACATGAAGGATTCCTGGGTGTTGCGATCACTTCAATAAATGGATTAAATTTATTGTTTAATTTAATAAGTGAACTAAACTTGAGCTCTTTTACTAGACTTCTTAGATGTCCAAAAGGCACTTATTAAAAAGACCTTTATGTGATATTTTTGACATTTCAAATTAAAAATGGGATGCAAACAGGATTGCCCATTCAAAGAGAGTTCAGCTTCTTTCTTCGCTTATTTAAAAACTCTTGCTGACAAGGGACAACTACAAAAAGTAGTTGTGTTGTGACGTAAAAGTTCAAAGGTTAAAAAAAAACCTTCAAATTTCCCTCTATTAAGAATGCTGTTTATAGCAAAATATACCAATGGAGAAAATAAGAAAGAAAAATTTGGAAAGGAAAGGAAAGGAAAGGAAAGGAAAGGAAGGAAGGAAGAAAGAAAGAAAGAAAGAAAGAAAGAAAGAAAGAAAGAAAGAAAGAAAGAAAGAAAGAAAGAAAGAAAGAAAGAAAGACTTTGAAGGGGCAGCTGAAGATATTGTTTATGTATGAAGAAAAAATAATCATAAAGATGAAAAATAATGGAAGAGAATAATTTGGCAGAAAGTGAAAACAAAACTATGATGTAAAAAAACTATGTTTAATGAGAGGATGTAAAAGGGAGGACCCAGACGGGAACTCTTTGTTCCTATAATATATATATATATATAATTTGAATTAAAAAAATAAAAAATCTTGAATGGGAAAAAATTACCTCTATTATATCCATTGAATATGCTTTGATTATATTAAAGAAATATAATATAAATAATATTATCTATCTATATCTAGAATATATATATATATATATATATATATATATATATATATATATATATATATATATATTCAAGTTAAATTAATCTGTTAAGCCGTCTTTTAGTCATCTAATGTATAATGATACTTGCTATACATCAATCAATGGTTACCGTGTATCCGCAAAAATAAGTCAGGGTCTCATTCTCTTTTGACCCCCAAAATAAGCCCTTGGGCTTATTTTTGGGGTGGTCTTATTATTTTTGAGGTGCAGGATGCAGCGAGCGTGGTCACCTCATGGCTGCTGCTATGTTGCAATATTTTCAGGGAGGGCTTATTTTGGGGGGGAGGGCTTATTTTAGCCCATGCACTCAAAAGCCCGAGAGGTCTTATTTTCAGGAAAACAGGGTAGTACTAATTTGGAAAAACAAACAGAGAAAGTTTCACTCAAGTTAGGATTTTTGAGAACACTTCCAAAAATATCTATGTTTTATAGAAGTGAGATTGATCTGAATCGCTGGGAATACAACAATTTTTTTCCAGTATGAAGGAACACATTCTTCACACGCGCACAGCACATGCATGCATTCTTACCTCCTGCGATGCTCCATGACACGTCCGCGATGCTCCAGTTGCTCGGTGGAGCGTGGCTCAGGCGCTGTGCAGGTAGGGAAGCCGGGTGGGTAGGCCCTCCAGAGAACCTTACCGGGGTGTGCTGCCTGCAATATATATGTTGTATTGCTTTGTAAAATTCAAGAATAAAGTAAGAAAACATTTCAACATCTATTCCTTCTGAACATATGGGGAGAATCTAATAATGCTAATGATTTCATTTATGTCCTTACACTGTATAATTGTTAAGTCATAGAAACAGAAGATGTTATTTTCTCAGAGTTTTCACTTTGATAGTTGGCAGATTGTATGCAGTATTGCTCATTTGCATGTGTTACATTAAAACTTTACAATCTACTCACTTGATAGAAATTGTCGAATTGGGAAAGAACCACAAAAATATATTACGAGAAATTACATATTATAAATTGTGTATTTCTATATAGAAATAACTAAAAATATCTCAACCCCTAAGAAAACAGGTCTGATTTAAAAAATGATCTACTTAAGAACTTCTGCTAAATCTGGAGAGGGCAGGGAGATTGGTAATCAAAACCCTGAGTACTATTAAACAAGAATGAGCTCATTCCTTTCTTGCACTGAAATAAAGATTTTAAATTGTTATTTACCTACACACTGTTGTTGATTTTTGTAC
Source organism: Thamnophis elegans (assembly GCF_009769535.1). Taxonomy (NCBI): domain Eukaryota; kingdom Metazoa; phylum Chordata; class Lepidosauria; order Squamata; family Natricidae; genus Thamnophis; species Thamnophis elegans. The sequence continues at coordinate 87,388,338 of NC_045546.1, forward strand.
AGTCCCTTTTACAGTTTTAAAAAGGATGGCTTATATTTTTGAAGGTTCACAGGAAAGTTTTGAATAAGATAAGGAGAAAGAGAGATTTTTATCATTTTGGTACTGTATTTCTTTTTCTGTCTTTTTTGACATTCATGCAATTGAGTAGAGATAACCTTCTAAGAATTGTAATGTAAATATCTTTTCAATATTATTTGAATATCAAAGAGCTTATGAAATTTCACTCAACTCAAGCATAAATCTTATCACTGACAATAATCTTCTCAGTAGGAAAAAAATCTATTAATCCAAAAATCTTAGGAATTTGTCTTTAAAATTTTTATTGGGTGTTATGAAACTTTATACATACATGCTGATCCCCTTGAAATATTTATTTCATTATTCAATTTATATAGTCGCTGACCTCAAGCAAGTGACTCTGGGTGGTAAATAATTATAAAAACAATTATAATGTAATACAAATTAAATATAATAGAATGACAGAATAAAAAAAATAACAGAGTTGGAAAGGACATTGGAGGTCTTTTAGTCTAACCCCCTGATCAAGTAGGAAAACCTATACCATTTCAGACAAATCATTGTCCCATTCTTCTTAAAAATCCTTCAGTCTTGGAACATCCATAATTCCTGGAGGCAAGTTGTTTCACTGATTCACAGAGCTGAGGTGGCGCAGTGGTTAGAGTGCAGTACTGCAGGCTACTTCAACTGACTGCAGTTCTGCAGTTCGGCTGTTCAAATCTCACTGGCTCAGGGTTGATTCAGCCTTCCATCCTTCCGAGGTGGGTGAAATGAGGACCCGGATTGTTGTTGGGGGCAATATGCTGACTCTGTAAACCGATTAGAGAGGGCTGAAAGCCCTATGAAGCGGTATATAAGTCTAACTGCTATTGCTATTGCTATTGGTTAATTGTTCTAACAGTCAAGAAATTTGTCCTTAGTTCTAGGTTGCTTCTCTCCTTAATTAATTCCGATCCCTCTCTTCTTCTCATGTCTTCAAGTGCTTTGGAGAATAGATTGACTTTCTCTTCTTTATGGCAGCCCTCAAATATTCAAACATTGCTATTCTGTCACCCCTGGTCCTTCTTTTCATTAAACTAGACCTACCCAATTCTAGGAACTGTTCTTCCTATGTTTGGGCCTCCAATTCCCTAATCATCTTGTTGCCCTTCTCTATACTCTTTCTAGAGTCTCAACATCTTTTTTATATCATGGTGACTAAAACTGGATGTAGTATTCACATATACACAAAAGCTGAAGAAAACCACCATAGGTATCAATATGGCCAGGAAACAGAGTCCTTTGACCCTTAGGGGCTACTCCTGAGCACAGAGCTATGTTTTCAAGACCAGCAGAGTTGGGATCATTCTCAACTCTGACACGGGAATGTCCAGATGGCAGGAAGTATGGCTGAGAAGACACACCTTCCAGTGCCCACTAGCGGACATTCCATAATAGTTAGAAATTTCATTAGTGCATCATTTAAAATCCAATGGTCTTGTTAATTGGGATTAGGCAGAGTAATTTCAGTTCATGGAAAGATGCTGCTGAGAAAAGAGATTTCTTGTTCCTGCCACTAACATTGGCAATGCTAGGAATGAGGTAGAAGATATTCTTTCCTTGTGAAAACATCTTAGTCTTTTAGGATTTACAGTGTTCCATACAAAAACTGTTGAGGCAGGTAGGTGGAGATCATCCATGTGTTGAACATAGTGATAACAGCTGCACTCTTTCTGGAATAGATTTAAATATCTTTAGCCTAGAGCAAGGTTTCCATACTTCTAATGAACCAATTTTATATAATAGCAGTAACTCTGATACTATTGTAATTACAAATATAAAATTAGGAAGCTTATTATTTGCATCTATGCTGGTTTAGATTTTTTTTTCAGATTTTATTATTATAGTGTTCAACTAATAGTATTTAATACTATTTTTTAAAAAGCCAAATAGTTTATAATTTGCACTTGAGAAATATCTGCTTTACGGTGAAAGCTGAGTAAGAGTTCCTTATTAAAAAATTTTTTTATTTTTTTTTGCAATTTGTCTGCATGTTTCTCCAAATAGCCACAAGACATAAAAATATTTTTCTATATAGGAGAGAAAAACAGAGGCATATCTAAGCACACACACACACACACACACACACCCTGTAATCATTGTGTAATTATTTTTATTAGTTATATTAAAATAGGGCACTGTGGTGGCTCAGCAGTTAAAGATGCTGGGCTCATCAGCTGGAAAGCCAGCAGCCTAGGTTCAAGTCTTGAGCTCCATGCAATGGGATGAGCTCCTGCCTTTGCCCGAGATCCTGCCAACCTAGGAGTTCAAAAGCATGCAAATGAGAGTAGATAAATAGATACCATTTCAACGGGACAGTAACAATGCTCCATGATATCATGCTGGCCATATGAACATGGAAATAACTTTGGACAGCACTGGCTCAATGGCCTCAAAACAGAGATGAGCACTGCCCCGTATAGTTAGCAATGACTTGCAGAATAAAATCCGCAGGGACCTATATTAAGACCTATTATAAAATAAAATCTGCAGGGACCTACATTAAGATTTTACTTATATTAATATATAACAACATATATGTAATTAACTACATAAGTAGCTTTACTACAGCCTTACTGTCCCTATTAATACTGCATTGGGTCAGATAAACTCTCGAATATATGCACATCACATACTGACCATCACATTTTAGTAAAGGACAATGAAAAACTGAAGTCTGGATAAAGATGTGTAATCAAGATGATAAATGATGCAAAAAGGAAAATCTATGAGGAATGGATGGATAAGTTGGATATCTTTCACTTGAAGAAGAGAATACTGTTTTCAAGTGTCTAAAATACTCTTATGAGAAAGTAAGCTGAATTATTCAGGCTTTCCCCAGAAATACAGGTCAAGAAAAAGCAGATTTAATTTGCAAGGAAGTACATTTCTTAATATAAAAAAAGATGATGGAATCTCCTTCATGGAAAGTCTTTTAAGCAGAAGGTGGATAACCTTTTGTCAACTATTCTATAGCAATGAATTCCTGCACTGGGATGATCGTCAAAATCTCTCCAGGACTCACATTCTGTGATTTACACTCCTCTGGATAGGATTATTTCAAAGCTGTTGTGAGGCGTTAAGGAGATAAGTAGAATCGGTGTCTAGCAGATGACATGAGAAGATGAGAAACGTAAATGTGTAGCAAACTAGTAGTGAAGATTTTGATGATCCTCTATCACAGGTACCCTCAAGGAGCAGAAGGCAGAAGGTAATGGAAATTAAGCTGTTTTAGGGTATCAGCAGTGGAAACATATTGTTTCCTTTTGACTAACCCTTTTCCAGTTAGTAGCTGAGTTACAAATGCTTATTGGTAGATAATTCAGAAATTTGTTGAGCAGTTTCTTATGTGTCAGTGAAGCTTCTGTAACAGGCAGGAATGCTCTAATCTTCACTACCGGTTTAGAGTGCGTGGAGCACTTCTACACATGTGCAGAGCATCCGTGGTGATGTCTGGGTGGGTAGAACCTCCCACTGCCGCCACTGCCAGTTAGCCCGAACCAGGGTGACTCGGCAGAATGCCACCTCTGTTCTGTAGCCAGATGAGACTTCAGAGTACTTTCAAGTCAATCTGAGAAAGCTTTGATGTTTAGTGTCGATCGGTGATGCTTTTATTGTTTTTTTTAAAAAAAGTTTTGTTTTATGTGCTAGTTTAAACAGTCAAAGATTTATTTCTCATTCTGACGTACTAATTGAATAGGCACTGACACAGAAGAATAATGTGGTGTCTAATTGTACTGACGGGGGGAAAATACAACTTGGTTTTAGCTGACTTGTTGAAATGTCTTGAAAATTTAGAGATTTTATTTATTTATATCTAGATTTATATCTGTTTCAAATTAGTCATTGAAAATGAAGTGTCTAATCTCCAACATATATTTAATTTTTATGAATATGTTATGGCTACAAGTTATGATAATTTAGAATAAACTAGTAAAAATTTATTCAAAGGCTTTGCGAAAGAGAAAAAATGAACATTAATTAATCTAATTTGCAGTAAATTACAGCGGGTTTTTTTTTTTACAACTGAGCTGTTTAACAGATGTGCTGAACCTCCATCCTTTGGCAACAAGGCTAAAGATCATCCCTGTGGGACATGAGAACAATCACCCAGGTTGGCTAGAAGGCATGCAAAAAATAAATTTGTACTTAAGATGCAGCCTAAAAAATTAAAAATATGAGACCCCTTTAAATTTAGAAACCTGCTACAATCTAACAACCTGCCTCTTCTCATGAACTATTACTAATTATTTTTGCCTTAATGAGAAGGGAAATCATTACAACTTTGGGGGTCAAGCTGCCTAGAAGTCAAGTAACTTTGTTCCAGTTTTGCTAAGCTATTTGGGGGCATTCTAGTGTGGGCAAATTGGGTTATTTTCTATGAAAATTTGAACTGAGTGAGACTTTGGTGGGAGAATGCAATGATTAGTAAAAGACGAGAGACCTTACTGTTCATTTTTATTTCAGGCAAATCATCTAGTCAACAACAGTGCAATGAACCCTACATCTACCGCCCGGCATCCAAAATACAAAATATCTATTTAGATCATTGCACCACTCAGCCATAGTGGCACAGTGGTTAGAATGCAGTACTGCAGGCTACTTTTGCTGACTACTGGTTGCCAGCAGTTCGTCAGTTCGAGTCTCATCGGCTCACGATTGACTCAGTCTTCCATCCTTCCAAGGTCAGAAAAATGAAGACCCAGATTGTTGGGTCTTCGTTTTGTAAAACCACTTAGAGAGGGCAGTAATGCACTGTGAAGTGGTATATAATAGCAATAGCAATAGCAGTGGAATTGTGGAGATGCTGCGACAGTCATAAGTGTGAATAATGGCCATAAGTCACTTTTTTCAGTGCTGCTGTAATGTTGAATAGCAATAGCAATATCAGTTAGAATTATATATTGCTTCATAGGGCTTTCAGCCCTCTCTAAGCGGTTTACAGAGTCAGCATTATTGCCCCCACAGTCTGGGTCCTCATTTCACCCACCTCGGAAGGATGGAAGGCTGAGTTGACCTTGAGCCGGTGAGATTAGAACCGCCGAACTGCAGATAACAGTCAGCTGAAGTGGCCTGCAGTACTGCACCCTAACCACTGCGCCACCTCAGCTCTTGTAAGTCTAAGTGCTATTGTTATTGCTACATGGAACAGAATTTATGTTAAAGGAATTTACTTAAGGATAGCTATATAGGTTACAAATAGACATACCATAGATGCACATATATTCCTAGTCTAACACACACACACTTTATGTGTCTGTGCATGCACATTAATGTGCAGTAAGTGTTAAACTTTTCAGCCACACCCTTTCAATTCAACTACCTTTCCCACAAAGTGCTGATACAAAAAAATGGTTCTGGTATTGTAGAGAAAAATAGACCTTAGAAATTAGTCAGTTATGCATAAAGATAAAATAGTTACATGTGGAGAAGTGATGTGAACCCTTCATTTCAGTGTGTTGTTCTCTCTTTTTAAATCATGTTTTAAGATTAAAAAGCTTAAAGGGATATGCATAAATTGCAGGTTCTGGAAGGTGATATTCTTAGAGATTTGAATTTCTGTTCAGTTATCAAGATCAATACACAAAATCCATCTAACATTGAAATACATAATAAACTGAAAAAAGTGACACCTGGGTGCTTCCTTTGTCTTCTTCTTTTCAATTAGCATCATATTTGCTATTATGTCACCTGAAGGCATAGAGAGAGTTCTAAAAGAGACAACTGTCCCAATGTAATTACACTAACTCTCAGCTGGGCCTGGGCCTTTTCATTAACACCACAGCATGGTCCTTGTCTTAACACACATCTGCCACATCATGGGGACAAATTGCTAAGGTGTTACGAACAAGAGATGATACATAGAAAGCATTTCAGAGACATAGAATCATCCCTTTTTAATTAACCTTTTTAAACCTCTTTTAAAAAATCAAAAAGTGAATTGTTTAGTATGTTCACCTTTGATATAATAATGTCTCAGTAATATCATTATAATGCAATGTGTGTGTGGGACAGCAGTCTCCAAATTCTTCAGCTCATTGTTGACTGCATGAAGTTGCAAGTTGTTCATCAACACCCTCCCCACAACATTAATTATATGAAAATAATATAAGAAATGCTACTTTAATTAATAGTACTGTGACTAATAATAACAGCAACAACAACTATAATGGATATAGGCCTAAGGATCCTTTGGATGAATATTGACCTCTTAGGAGAACCAATATGAAGAAGCAGCATGGAGTAGTGGTTAACCAGCTCGCTGACTTTGAGGAAGTGTGTTCTCTCATCTATAAACAGGGAAGGTGAAAAATATTTATCTGCAAACCTGCACTATATTATTCTCTATCCTTAAATGAAGAACTGGAAGAAATACAATTTTGTTGTATTTATTTTGTACAATGACAATAAAGACTATACTATTCTACAATGGATTTGGTACACTAATAACAATAAAAAAATAATAATGTTCAAAATAGAAACAACCTTGCAAAGCCATATACTTACTGGAGCATAAGGCAGAATATCAAATATACGAAATGATTTATTACAAGAGCTAAATATTCCAGCTACATCAACTGTTCATTTGCAAAAAGTAATGTGCTAGATGCATGTTATATTTTAAGTTTTTTACTAGGATAATTGTAGATTCCAAGCTGAAATTTAAATTTCCAAAGGATAATAGTGAAAGTTATGATTCTTCTTTGTCATTGATTTGTATTGTGTTTATTTATGTATTTAGAAAATTTATTGCCAATCATCTTGTATCCAAAAATTCTGTATTGAGAATTGATTAATAAAGAACTTAATAATAAATGGCCAATGTGTATGGTTTATAAAATGCTATATGCATTCATAAGCCACACACCACATCACACACTACAATTATTTGTCTATCCAATTTCACAAAGGATTGGAGGAAGTTTACATCCAGAATAATAGCAATTATTTTTTTTAAAAAAAGCAATTAAACAATTACCCAATAATGACATCAGCTCTATTTGAATTGTATCCATAACTTCTATGTCCTTAAAATGTACTATATATAGGGATATGTGCACTTACCTGAACTATAATCAGTAACTGTTTTAATTGAGCTATGAATATTAATAGTGAAATGGTTAATGTTCAAGCTTGTTTAACCACAGTTAATATTAAATTATTAGTGCTACTTTATTTGACACTCAATTACACCTCAAGGCATAAGGGCAATGCTTTTAAATTTTATTGAGTATAGAAAGAGAAGATTTGGGATAACACAAAGTAGAGTAAAATCTTGGTTTCGTGAACCATTTTTTAAGAGGGGGTTGATGTCCATTAAATCCAGAATGCATTATGTGCATCAGTTTATTCCAGTTTTGTAATTAGGTAATTTACATTGTGGTATAATTTGTGTAAATACATATAATTTACTTTGGAAACATTGAAATGTGCCCATTGTGTTTCTCTCTCTCTCTCTCTCTCTCTCTCTCTCTCTCTCTCTCTCTCTCTCTCTCTCTCTCTCTCTCTCTGTGTGTGTGTGTGTGTGAGAGAGAGAGAGAGAGAGAGAGAAAGAGAGAATAATATTTGTGTCTGTTGCTTCCAAAATCCACTAAAGAAGGCTCAAAAAACCAAGCTTGTTCTGTGAAAGAATGTCATAAAAAATAAATTCTTAACAAATCTTTAACAAGAGAATCTTATTTCCATGAGATCAGGGTCATGGAATATTTTACTTTCTTCCTTTTGAAGTTAAATTCTCACCTCATATCCTTCCTATCTCATTCCTATTGGTCCCTGAGGCCATTTTCAAAGGCAGAAGATTCCACATTTGGAAATTAAAAAAAAAAGAACTTCAGTATGTTAGGCTTGTGTACAATTTTACAAACTCTCTTGCTTTAGTTGTTAAGTCATTAAATGAATCCAATTTTCCCCATTGATTTTGCTTGTCAGAAACTCCCCGTGAAGGTTGCAAATGGTGATCACATGACCCAGGGATGCTACAACCGTTATCAGTATACATCAATTGCCAAGAACCCAATTTTTATCATGTGACCACGAGAATACTGTGGGGTTTTTTTTAAGTACGATAATCGGTAGTATTTCAGCAGTGTCATCATGTTCGTAATCCAAGTGGTTGCAAGTCAAGGACTATCTATAGTATGTTCACATGCATATTTAAACTGTAAATTGGCAAGGAGGAAATGAGTCTTTGAACTGACCTGGGATGCTGATTTGCTATACTTTGCTGCACGTGAGAGTGGATGAATTCAGAGATCTTCACATTGTGTTTTTTTCTTTTCCTTTTTACCCATGGTGAAAATTTCTATCAGCAAAGCATATTAGATACTTCTCTGCTGTACAATGATACTGTAAACTGATTAGGAAAGCTCATGTTATAGTCTTCAACTGGCATAATACAATATTTATAATTTTCTCAAAGCTTAATTCAGCTATAAACTTGGGAGTTCCAAATAAAACTTTATAAACTGAAAAATGGGCACCCTCTTATTGCTATTCCCCTCTCTCACTCATTCTTTCCCTTTATGATGATTTGCTCTTTTTTTCAGGAATTCCACTATTAACATAACAACTCAATAGAGTTTTCTAGTAATTACATATAAAAATGAATGCATTTATTTATTGATTATTCATTCTACTTTCATACCACTAAGTAGATGATCAAAGTGCAATTAAAATATCAAAGGAAATAATAATCACAGAACATACAATGTAACAAGGATGCATGAATTATGCATTTTGTACACAAACACATCATGGGAAGTGCTGAAGTACATTGCTATGGGCCAGCCTGCCATACGCAACAATATCAATCACAAAAAATCACCTTTCCTCCAAGGGGAGTCAGCTCCCACCCTGGAGCTAAAGCAGCAGCAATCTAAGCTGATAAAGAGACTAGAACTGTCTAACGGAGAGAGATGGAGGCCAAAGGGCAATGAGAATTATATTGGGTCAATTATCCTGTTGACGCCCACAGGAGAGTTTCAGTGGAAAATACAATTTAACACAAAAGAATTCCAAGCTACGGCATTATAACTGTACTAGCTGCCAACCTTTTAAAATAAAGAATAAAGCTTCTCACACATGATTAGCTGGAGAGAATTGCTGACAGTGCCAACTATAAGGCAATATGGTTAATAATTTTATTATAAAGTTTTTAATAAACATAATACAAACTAATTCAAACTATACTAGAACAAAAAAAAAGAAACATTCAGAAGGTGTAGGGGAAAAAGACAAAAATAGAAAAGTAGAAAAGCAGAAAGGCAACACATCACAAAGAAGAGGCTTCCAACCTTTATAAACACTGTGCATAAGCTAATATACTAACTTTTGACACATTTTTAAAAGCAATAAAAATATTCTTCTAAATTTATCTCTATGTAATTCAGAAATGATCATGTTTTTCAATCCTAATTCAGCAAAACACTTATTAGGAGTTACCAGAAATATCAGACATATAATTTATCCTCGATTAAATACGGCATTCAGTTTTGGTTGCCACGATGTAAAAAAGATGTGGAGACTCTAGAAAGAGTGCAGAGAAGAGCTACAAAGATGATTAGGGGATTGGAGACTAAAACATATGAGGAACGGTTGCAGGAACTGGGGATGTCTAGTTTAATGAAAAGAAGGACCAGGGGAGACATGATAGCTGTGTTCCAATATCTCAGAGGCTGCCACAAAGAAGAGAGAGTCAAGCTATTCTCCAAGGCACCTGAGGGTAGAACAAGAAGCAATGGGTGGAAACTAATCAAGAAGAGAAGCAACTTAGAACTGAGGAGAAATTTCCTGACAGTTAGAACAGTTAATCAGTGGAACAGAAGTTGCCTCCAGAAGTTGTGAATGCCCCAACACTGGAAGTCTTGAAGAAGATGCCAGATAGCCATTTGTCTGAAACAGTATAAGGTTTCCTGCCTAGGCGGGGGGGTTGGAGTAGAAGACCTCTAAGGTCCCTTCCAACTCTGCTATTGTAATTGTATTTCAATTATTTTCTACATCTATATTATTTAAAATGTACTTGCGTTTCAAATCTTACAGCAAACAGATTCAATATTCCAAATTTGACTGATTTCCCAATTAGTTTAAAACTTTGTTAAATGTAAATCCTTTTTTCCTTTTTGCTTTTTATTTTAAACTCTTAAATCTTTGATTTATAATTTTTTGAAGAAGACTAGGTCTTCATAAAGTCAGATTAAGCTCACCATTCTGAAATGATTAAATTTATTATTTCTGAATGCAAGTAGAAAATGGGTTGGGCTTGCTTAACATCCTCATGAAAGGCTGCACTGTTACTTTTACATCTTGGCTTTCTTAGCATTCTTTAAGAACCGGACACAGTTCTTGGGCACACACAGTGTTGAAGGGAGAATTTGTTGCTATAAGACTTGACAACAAGGTAGCAGTAGATGATGGAGGAAAAAGGCAAAAGCTGGAAAACAGGAATTACTTGCAGATAAGAACCTGGCTGGAAAAAGGTGAATTCCAAGTTAAACACTGTTAGGTCAAGCAGAAGATTTATGTTGCCAAGTCAAGGAAGAAACAGATTCTTAATCAATTAACAAGCTGGTGTTGGAAATAAGTGGATTCTAGGCAAGTGTCACAGAAGATGAATCCTGATATTCAAGTTGCTTCTAGCAAGAGAAAACTGTGACTACTTTCTTCCCCCCCTTCCTCCTCCTCCTCCTCCTCCTCCTCCTCCTCCTCCTCTTCCTTCTTCTTCTTCTTCTTCTTCTCTTCTTCTTCTTCTTCTTCTTCTTCTCCTCCTCCTCCTCCTCTTCTTTCTTCTTCTTCTTCTTTCCTTCTTCTTCTTCTTCTCCTCCTCTTTCTTTCCTTCTTCTTCTTCTTCTTTCTTCTCTTCTTCTTCTCTTCTTCTCTCCTCTTCCCTCCTCCTCCTCCTCCTCTCCTCCTCCTCCTCCTCCTCCTTCTTCTTCCCTCAAATTCTTCCCAATCCTGATTCAAATACACTCAATATGATTCCACTTATTGATACTGTTCCACAGTTTACTCAATTTAACCCCTTCAAGATTATCCACATCCAGAAACAGAGTCCACAAAAAGACCAAGTTTCTCGAGAGGCTCTATTAAGCAGAATTAGCAAGTCTGGGTGTATTTATTGTCCCTCCCTTTATAACCCCCAGTGAGTCAGGAAGCAGCCAGTTTGAGTCACTTCCTATCGTTTTTCCTTAGGTTTGCTTCTGCCCTTATTGTTTTAGTAATAGCATCTGAGTATTTCCCTCAAGGCCAGCTTCATAGCTCTCTATATTCAAAAATCAGGATGTTATAAAGGGGGCTTTCCCTTTGTGGTCAACAGTTGAATTTCAGTCTATTAATGCTCATATGCATGCTGTATATTTATTTACACTTGTCCATTGTGAAATAACAAATCCATGAGGCCGTCCGAAGGAAAACCTTGAGAGAAACTCCATTGTTAAAGAAATGCCTACCCGATGGGTTCAAATCTCATGAAAAGTTATCATTCCCCATTGAAGCCCATAAATCTTGGTCACCTTCTAAAGCTGTGTGATCTGTAATTCTGTATTTGGAGACATTGTTCCTAAACTTGCCAATGGATTGCAAGTTGCTGAGGACACTGACTTATCTTTGAGTATAAAATAAGAATCTCTTTCTGTTTCCAAAGCAACACTCACTGCCTTGAAATGGCATTTCCATTCAGCAAGAAAATGACTTCAGTACAAATGTATAATGCAAATATATAATACAAAAGTACAGATTAGGAGAAATCTGGATCAAAACCAGCAATCGTGAGAGGGATATTGGAGTCCTAGTAGACAATCACTTAAACATGAACCAGCCGTGTGCAGCAGCACTCAGAAAAACAAATACAATTCTTGGTTCTATAAACAGAGGCATAGAATCAAAATCACATGACGTATTAGTACCACTTTATACAACCTTAGAAAGACCAGACCTGGAATACTGCATCCAGTTTTGTTCACCACACTACAAAAAGATATTGAGACTTTGGAAAAAGTTTAGAGAAGATCAACTAAGATGATTAAAGACCTGGAGTCTAAAATATATGGTTGCAAGACTTGGGTTGGTTACTCTAGAGAAGGGCATTCTCTGCTGGCCACACCCACAACCAGTTTAGCGAAGGGGGGAAAGTCCTGATACGTCACATGATGCCGCCATGATGATGTGAGTTTGACATCCCAGGTCAAGAAGGACTAGGGGTGACATGATAGCCACATTCCAGTATTTGACGGGCTGCCACAAAGACAAAGTGGTCAAGTTATTTTCTGAAGCAGCAGGATAGGACAAGAAGCAATGGATGGAAATTAATCAAGGAGAGGAGCAACCTGGAATTAAGGAGAAACTTCCCAACAGTGAGAACAATTAACCATTGGAACAGAAGTTGCCTTCAGAGGTTGTGGGTCCTCTATCACGGGAGGTTTTTAAGAGGAGGCTGGACAGCCACTTGTCTCAAATGGTAGAGGTCCTTGAGCAGGGGGCTGGACTAGAAGACCTCTAAAGTCCCTTCCAGCTCTATTCTATTCAAATCTGGAACATTGTTATGAAATTGTGGGAGTATCTTGTTACTTCAAGAAACTGCCTATTGTCCAGAAGAGCCCTGCAGTCTCAGCATTAAAAAAAAAGGCTTTCCCTACTATGTCTAGCGATGGGGGAAAAGGTTGCTTTTTAAAGATTCTTAAATATTTACAGTTTAGTTAGTGAAATTAATTGCCTGAAAACCTGTCAGGCTCAAAAGCAGACCCAGCAGGTGCCTCTTTGATTCAGGGATCATTAACTGGCTTTTGCTGCTCTTTTGGACAAACACCCGGAAGGTGAGCCTGTAAATCCTATTTAAATTGCTTCTAGGAAGATAGAAACATTTCCATTATAATTGTATCAGCTGTCTGGCTGCAGAGAAGGGGCATCTGTTTTCTGCTGCACTGATACGATCAGGCGAACCTTGCTGACACAACCAGCCTAACCAAGCAGAAGTAGAAGGAGAGTTATCAGCATTTCACAGGTTCCAGATGGCAAATATTTGGCAGCTAATGCCCAACCACTGAGTCATCAGAAGCCATTTCATTCGTCATTAGGATACATCAGTACTGGTGATATATATATATATATATATATATATATATATATATATATATATATATATATATATATATGTGTGTGTGTGTGTGTGTGTGTGTGTGTGTGTGTGTGTGTGTGTGTGTGTGTGTGTCTGTGTGTGTGTGTGTGTCTGTGTCTGTGTCTGTGTCTGTGTCTGTGTCTGTGTCTGTGTCTGTCTGTGTCTGTGTGTCTGTGTCTGTGTCTGTGTCTGTGTGTCTGTGTGTCTGTGTGTCTGTGTCTGTGTGTGTTTTGTGACTATATATATATATATATATATATATATGTATGTATGTATGTATGTATGTATGTATGTATGTTATATTGTGCTGATAAATAAATAAAGGGAGACTAGTATAGATCTATTTCAAGCTATTTAGCTCTCATCAGCTAGCCACACCCTTACTGGGAATCGAATCTGTGCTCTATTCCCAACAAGGGTGTGGCTAGCTGATGAGAGCTAAATAGCTTGAAATAGATCTATACTAGTCTCCCTTTATTTATTTATCAGCATAAATATAACAAATGTAACAAAAAGGCAACAGTAAAAAATATTGGGTTTCTGTCTGGATGGTCTCTTGTGACGAGCCGAAGACAGAGAGTGGAAGTGTGGCCTTCCTCCCATATTTGGGCATACCAGGGGTTGTGACTTTAAATATACATACATACATACATACATACATACATACATATATATGTAGGTCTCTAGTTGTTCGGATTTTCTCCCGTGTAGAATTGGAGATGTCTTGGCGACGTTTCGACGAAGTCACATTCGTCATCTTCAGGCTGCTTCAGACTACTTCAGGCTTGGTGTTTCCAGGAGTAGTCACTACACACACACACACACACACACATGTTTGAAAGGAGAATGAGTAATGAGATATTTTATATACTTTATACCATGGCTAACAGAATATAGCTTAACCCTTATGTGATCTTTATAAATATGAAATGGACATTAAGGCTGCTAGTGAAACTCAAGATTCCCCCCCCCCCCAATAAACCAGTAAATTGCTTCCATTTATACTTTAGAGTAAAAGAACTTAAAAAGGGTTTGATGGAAAATTTCGATAGTATCCCCCTCCCCCGGGTGGACGAGTTGCAATTTTCTGTACATATAGCCAGGAGTTCATTTTAAAAAAATGCTTTAAATAATGTAGGAATACCCGAAAATCTAGAAAAACCAAACACAGACAATAATAGTGACTTTGAGGAAGCTAATTTTGTGATATTGATTTGTTTATATTGGATTAATACTATTCTAACAGTCATCTGAAGAGCGTAGGCTAGTGCACCGTGATGCATTTCTCCATGCCAGTCTTGTAAGATTGGCTGAGCTGAAAGGCAACCAATGAATTAGGGTTAAGCAGTGAAGTCACAGGCTGAGTGGAAGATGTAACAGTAGAATTTATCAATAAGAGGCTGAATAGTCTTTCACTGCACTATATTCTATTTATTCGCTTATTAAATACAGTCCTATCCTGCTGCAATCAAAAGTTTCTTCAGCAGTTTACCCAGAACATAAATAGAAATAGTTGAAAACATCCATGGTAACAGTTGAAACCACACCAACACTTAACAAGCAACAACAGGAAAATTAACAAACCAGGACAAAGTGGACAACAATAAAAATGATAAATGAAAATGAAATATGTCATCATAAAGAAGGTTAAGAAAACCCCCCTGAAACAATTATGACTTCAACAATTTCTGAAATTGTCAGCAAGGAGGGGCTATCTTCCTCCAGGAAGTCTTCCACAGCATTCATGCTCTAACAGAGATGCAGCACCTTCTCACTTCAGCACTTAAACTGTGGGATTTTGTAGCAGTTTCTCCCTAAATATTGCAATTGGTCAATATTCAGGTATCCTGGCACCAAGTCAGAAAGGATTTTATAGACCTTAAATTCTACCCAGAAAGTGGAACATGATAGGGAATCATTTCAGGTCTGCAAAATGATGTTTTAAACTCTCAATGCCAGGAACAATATTAAATGTGGGCCACTGCATTTAAGAGGTTTGCGTATGTTCCTCTGACCATGGCTTCCATCTGATGTTCAAGCAGGAGCTGTCAGTCCAGAAGGATCCCCAAGTTGAGATTTTTCCACCTTGATGGGTAGTGGTTGCTCACTAATGAATATTTCTGACAGTGTCAGAATCCTCCAGAAGTTCCTCCTTACTTGGCTTCACCTTCAGTCTGTTCTGGACACTGGGCAAGGAGATTAACAGCATATCTATCGTGGCTAGGAAGAACCCCAAATGCTGAATGATCCCCTCGAGCAGCTTTACATAAATGCTAAAATGCAGGAGAGATACGTACATCTCCTGTCACACACCATATCTCAAAGACTGAGATTCCAATCAAGCAGTCCAATAAAAATAGCATGATTGATGGTATCAGAAACTGCAAAAATGTATCACTTGGAATTGGAATTGGAATTGGAAAGTTTATTTATAGGCCGCCCTTTTCCCTGGGGGGACTCAGGGTGGCTTACAATTCATGGGGAGGGGAATACAAACAGTGAGACATAAAACAATACATAATTAAAAATAGAACACAACATTCATCATTCGGGAGGGGACGGATTACAATCTAACCCCAGGCCTGATGGGATAGCCAGATCTTAAGGGCTGTGCAGAAGGTCTGGAGGGTGGTGAGGGTACGGATCCCCACGGGGAGATCGTTCCAAAGGGTCGGAGCTACTACCGAGAAGGCTCTCCTCCACGTAGTCGCCAGTCGACACTGACTGGCAGATGGGATTCGGAGGAGGCCTAATCTGTGTGATCTAATTGGTCACGAGGAGGTGATTGGCAGGAGGCGGTCTCTCAAGTACCCAGATCCACTACCATGAAGGGCTTTATGGGTGGTAAGTAGCACCTTGAAGCGCACCCGGAGATCAACAGGTAGCCAGCGCAGCTCGCAGAGGATAGGTGTTATGTGGGTGAGCCGAGGTGCACCCACAATCGCTCGCGCGGCCGCATTCTGTTGTTGTTGCTTATATATACATGGCCAATCACACTTGGCCAATAAAGAATTCTATTCTATTCTAAAAGACCCAATAAGTGCAGAAGGAGCTCGCTATCCCATCCAGATCTCAACCTTTGTTATTCCAGAAAGCAGTCAATATGCCCTTCATCCCATTCTCAGGCCTGATTGGAAAAGGTCCCATCGATCTGCTTCCTCTAGGACACTGTGCCATTGCCGGCTGAATAAGCTCCCTACAGTGGGGAGGTTGGAGCCTGGCTGATAGTTATCAAAGTGCCAGAAGACAAGAAGAAGGCATCATAGCTATTTTCCTGGAGGTCAGATAAAAAGGAATCTCAGATAATGGTAAAATGATATCCACTTTGAATTTGAAAATGCAGATCACTGAGAACAGTTTGATTTAAATTATTCAGAAATCTGCAGTACAATAGAAATAAGTTGGGGTTTCTAGAATATTTCTAGATAATAATCACTGTTACTGATAATAATTGGTACACAATTATGGCCAGTTATTATTTTTTAAACCAACAAAGCAGGGTCGCCGGAAGTGAACGTTTGAACTGTGACAAATAATTTATACAAACTCAAATACCACTGAATAATGATTAGCAGATCAAAGGAAATTCATTACTGGAAATGACATATTCAGGGATGCCAAACTGGAAGAGACAAAACATAAATATCAAAATAAAAAAATAGAAAGACAAACAGAATGCTGGCAAGGAAAACATTGCACAGTCAATTTATATAAAAGAGCAAGAGGTAAATGGATAAACAGAACCCCCGGTAATGGCTTACAATTGGAACATTAAAAAAAAGAAATGGAAGGCTTGATTTTTAGCTGCTCAAGAGCAGGCTATTCAAGCTAATGCAATCAAGGCCAGAATTGGAAAAAAAAAATCATCGAATGATTTAAAATGCAGATTGTAGAAAAAAGCACAAGAAACAGTAGCTCATATATTCAGCTTGTGCAATAAGACTGCACAAACTGATTATAAACAACAACACAACATCGTTGCCAAAATGATTCACTGGAACATCTGTAAAAATTATCATGTGCCTCTAACAAACAATTGGTGAGAAAATATAATTTAAAAAGCAGTCGAAAACGACCAGAATTCAAGCTATAATTTCTTGGCCCATAACCCATCAGATTTAACTGTAGTTGAAAAGAAGACATTGTGGATAGCTGATGTGGTGATGCCAGGGGACAGAAGAATAGGAAAAAAAATTGAAAAAGATCACAAAGTATCAAGATCTGAAAAGTGAAGTTGAAAAGTTATGACATAAACCTTTCAACTTTCACAAAACATAAAAACCTGAAAATAGAAGTAGAACAACTATAGCAAAAGAAAGCAAAGAAGGTACCAATAGCAATAAGCGCATGGGCGCAATTCAAAAAACCACTGGAGCAGCATTTGAGCACCATCACCATTGATAGTCATCTCCAAAGGCATCTTTACTTGGCACGGTTTACCTCCTGCAATGGTACTTTCGATTTTATTAAACAATATCTGTGATGGTCTCTGAGTCTGGTTGCTTTCTTGCAGATGTTTCATCAATCAAGCTAGGTAACAGCAACAATGTTGATGATCTTACCTAGTTTGGGTAATGAAGTGTCTGCAAGAAAACCACCAAACTCAGAGAGCATCAAATACCTCTCATTTCAACCTTGAGCTACAAATATTCTCCTTTGTTTGGTAACAACATCTGCCTATCTCGGATCCTTGCGAAGGACTCAATAGGTGGGCAAAATGCTAAATCTATACTAAAATATCTGCGTGATTGTGTGACCACCATCAACAATAATTTATCCCTTTGTTCCTAGAGATTTTCAACCTGTCAGTTAATAAAGAGCATCTCTCTGGCAAAACTGTGTGGAAAAAAAGATGAATTCAACAAGAAACTAAAACAGATATAATGGGTGAAGATCCTATATCATGTCTATAAACAACAGGATCTGGAAAATCATAATATTAGTGTTTAGTATTCTACTTCTGCTTTTTGGCCGCAGTTGCAAACACTAAGTTTCAAGGGTAAATATGGAGAGTCTAAATATGCCTATTTATCTCTCTTTCTTTAGCAATGGGGGAAAAATCTTTGTGGTCTACCCTGCTTCTTTTTCTTAATACCCATCGAAAAACTGATCACGCCAAACTTTGCTTTTCTTCAGGAAGCTGGTTGCCTGTTGTGCTGTCATATCTTGTCCTCAGGAAATGAATAAAAAACACAATTTTGTATCCACTAAGTTCTATTTAATTCAATAGACTGATTTCTAAATAGATAGGATTACACCTTGATCTCATCTACCTGATAACAATGAATAATCGCCTGAAAGTTGCAAGGATCTTATTTTCAGGGTTTAAAAAGAACTTAGTGGATGTCATCAGTATTCCAGAAAACTGCAATCCTATATCACACTTTCCTCTCAGTTTATGTAAATTTAGACTACAATTATCCGTACTATGATACCACTACACTGTGTTCTTCTAGTTGCTTCTGCTCTACAGCATTGGCAGAGTTGAACTAAAACCAATTATTTAATTACTAATTTTAGTACAATGCCAGAATGTTCTTACATTAGGGTGGCACCACAGGCTTTGAAGAGAAAAGAAGAATTGCAGCAACTGAAGCTGTCAGGTTTTCCTCTAGGTAATGGGCTATTAAAAGTATTTTAAAGTAAAAAAAGCAAATCATGCGCATTGGATAGCAGTGTTAACCCATGACTGCCTGCCAAAGGGAGAAGGCTCCAAGGATTTGGGCCATCATAATGCTTGGCTGGTGGAGAAACATGGCTAAACATATTGGAGGTAAGAACAAATTTCAGACTCCATTACCTGCTACTCCATATCCTACATTCATATAGCACATTTCACTAAGGTAACACTGTCTATAATAGATCTATTCTGGATATGGAATTGTTTTATTTTCTGGGTATTCACACCTCATCACATACCTAGGCATTTTTTTCTATCATAATAACACAAACATAATAATACCTGCATTATGATATCACAACCCAAGTCCTCCCTTTCATGTCTGCATTGCAACATCACAAAGGGTTATGTACTGAGCAAATTGTATCATGACAGGATACACAATTGTGTATTTGATAAACAAAAGTGACACACATTTTCTCATTTGACCCCTTTTGTGGGTTTGAATCGTAAACTAATCAAGCAGACTTGTCAATGGGTTTACACAAGATACTAAGAGGAGAAAAACAAAGATGAAAACTAACTTAGTTCAGTCCATTGTACGACTACAACAGGCAGCTCTTTAATTGGTTTAATTAAACTAATTGTGGGATGGTAGGATAGTATTTCTCTTCTTCAATGCATTTGCTTATAAACGGAGATGCACACAGAAGAATGTTCTCACATAGCTATGTGATGCATAGTTTGCAATTTCATACTCTTTAGTTTTGAATTTTAAGCATTATGGTCCTTGAATCCTTAGCACATGTTCACATTTTTAATAATATTATTAGACTTTACTGTTTTTTTAATTAATATATGTTGCTGGCTGTTTTATTTTTTTGTTTTATAAGCACATACTTGCAGTTTGATAAGATTTTTGTAGAGTTCATCTGAACGCTGCATTTTAATAAGTTGTTTTTTTCCTTCTGATATGTACAAGATAGCCTCTATTATTAATAAAGTGCTTGTCTGTTGTCAGCTAAAACCTTACTAAACACTTACTAAGTGTTTTATCAGAAGGAAATTATTATGGATGCTTAATAGGACACATTGTTTCAACAATACATACAAGAGAAACTATTCAAGAAAGCTTCAGACAGCCGTCAATAAAGAATGATGCTGGTGATAATGCTCAGATTCTGATCCTTGGTGTGAGTGGAGTCATATAAAGTTTATACAATAATGTCTTTGTTTAATTTCTGAAATTTAGAGAGTTATAAAAATGTTGAAAAGGGAACAGAGATTTAAACAAAAATAGAACTGCCAGGATAAACAAATTAGCATCTTTAAGAGGTACCGGCTTCTTTACTTTCATAATATAAAAATCATCAGATGGAACTACAGATGATTTGACAACAATAAGAGTTAAATCAGAAAATGGATTTTGTTACAGTGCTATATTTTAAGGAAGAGAAAATCATTTTGTGCAATATCATGATATGACCCTAGTCTTTGCGCTTATTTTCACTTTAATAAGCAGAATGAGTGTTTTTAATGTCAAATAATATAATAATCCTTAAGCGCTTTTGGGAAGAGAATAAATGATAGTTTTAACTTTTTTTTGTATGATTTTATGCTGCTGGCAGCAATGGCAATTAGTAAATTTACAAAAGCAGTGCTAATGTTATTCACCCCGCTTCCATGTACTCTGTTTTATTCACAAGTATCCTAATTAGATAATTCCTTTGGGCATTTAGAATTTGCTTCATTTAATCAATATTCTTTTCTTATTTAATCACATTTAAATATCCCTTTCTTATTGCATCATAAATTAGTATTTTATTAAACACCCCATGTATTAAACACTATAGTGTGTATGTGTGTGTGTGTATGTGTGTGTATGTATACACATACATACAAACACACACACAGAGAGACACAGGTTCCCATCTTCAAAAAAGGAAACAAAAACAGATCCAGGAAACTATAGACCTATCAGCCTGACCTCAATAACAGGAAAGATTCTGGAAAAGATAATCACGCAACGAATTAGCGAACACCTAGAAGCAAACAAAGTAATTCCCAAAAGCCAACATGGATTTGTCAAAAACAGATCATGCCAGTCTAATCTTATTGCATTCTTTGACAAAGTGACAAAATTAGTGGACCAGAGAAATGCCGTTAATATAATTTACTTGGACTTAGTAAGGCATTTGATAAGGCATTTGACTATAACCTACTACTAGATAAAGTAAAAGAATGTAGGTTGCACAGCATCATCACCAGGTGGATTCGTAACAGGCTGACCAACCACACTCAACGTGTCGTCCTCAATGGAACTGCATCTTCATGGAGGGAAGTATGCAGTGGGGGACCCCAAGGCTCTGTTTTGGGCCCAGTACTCTTCAACATCTTCATCAATGATTTGGATGA
The DNA here is from genome assembly GCF_009769535.1 of Thamnophis elegans. Taxonomy (NCBI): domain Eukaryota; kingdom Metazoa; phylum Chordata; class Lepidosauria; order Squamata; family Natricidae; genus Thamnophis; species Thamnophis elegans. The sequence goes on from NC_045546.1 coordinate 87,409,538, forward strand.
GGGAATAAATGGGGAACTCATCAAATTTGCAGATGATACCAAGCTGGCAGAAACAGCCAACACTCCCGAAGATAGGCTTAAGATATAGAAGGATCTTGACAAACTTGAACATTGGGCAATTTCTAATAAAATGAAATTCAATGGTGAAAAGAGTAAGGTTCTACATTTAGGCAACACAAACAAAATGCACAGGTACAGTATGGGTGGTACCTTGCTCAATAGTAGTAACTGTGAGAGGGATCTTGGAGTCCTAGTGGACAACCATTTAAATAGGAGCCAGCCGTGGGCAGCAGCTGCCAAAAAAGCCAACACAGTTCTAGGCTACATAAACAGAGGGATAGAATCAAGATCTCGTGAAGTGTTAATACCACTTTATAATGCCTTGGTAAGGCCACACTTGGAATACGGCATTCAATTTTGGTCACCACAATGTAGAAAAGATGTGGAGACTCTAGAAAGAGTGCAGAGAAGAGCAACAAAGAGGATTAGTGGACTGGAGACTAAAGCATACCAAGAACGGTTGCAGGAACTGGGCATGTCTAGTTGAAAAGAAGGACTAGGGGAGACATGATAGCAGCCTTCCAATATCTCAGGGGTTGCCACAAAGAAGAGGGAGTCAAACTATTCTCCAAGGCACCTGAGGGTAGAACAAGAAGCAATGGGGGGAAACTCATCAAGGAGAGAAGCAACTTAGAACCGAGGAGGAATTTCCTGACAGTGAGAACAATTAATCAGTGGAACAGAAGTTGCCTCCAGAAGTTGTGAATGCCCCAACACTGGAAGTCTTGAAGAAGATGTTGGATAGCCAATTGTCTGAAATGATATAGGGTTTCTTGCCTAGGCAGGGGGTTGGACTAGAAGACCTCAAAGGTCCCTTCCAACTCTGCGATTGTATTATTGTATTATATATCTCAAAGAACTTGTTGCTGTAGTCAGGAATTTCAAAGGTCATGTATCAAATAAGTGTTTTAAAGAAAATGGCCAATTGGAACAGTTGCTATAATTTATATAAAACATTCTCTATGGGGTGTGACTTTTGCTATATTCCTTATGTATATGTATCGCAAATACACATATACACACATATGTAAGTATATATGAGAAAGGATATGCACATGCCGATGGATTTCACATTTATATATTTCTTTCTCTCTTTACGTATATAGCCATCCATCTCCTGGAAAAAAAAAATCATTTTTTTTCCAATTGTTAACACTGTAAGGATTCCCTTGTATTATTTTATTTTATCTTACCAGGCTTTTAAACATATACAGGAAAGTGCAATACATATATTGAATAGTGAACTAAATAACCCAAAATATTAACTGATTCAGACCAGAAATTGGTATTGGTACAGTATGTTGCAGAAATCAGTGAAAGGATTTAAAGTTAGCGTAATTCCAAACTTCCTCTTAGATCTGCCCTGTGTAGATACTAAATATAATGTCCATGTTATCATAACCTTGTGGCACAATACGACTGCATCATTTCTCTCCTTAGGCGTTTACACTGGATTCTACTGCGGTGAGAACAAGGCTTGTGGCCTGCCAACATTCTATTTAAAATGTTAATTGGAATTGAAAGCATGGACTTTCCTAGGGCCCAGTGTGCAGCAGATTCACGCATGATATATTTCATAGGTTTAATATTATGACACTGAAGTGAAAATCATCTATCTTTCCAGAGAAAGGGTTAAATCCTCACGTTGTGAGTGGTTCACAAAAATCATGAATCTACAATTCTTGTAGCCCTTGGGTAATGTAATTCTGTAGAGTGGTAGCATCTTACATTTGGCTCTAAAAGTACAGCAAATATACTGTAGTAAACAAATACAACTGCTTAACATTTCTTCAGTTTTTGAAAACTCTTCATTCCCTGTTTAGGAGCCCCTGTATGTCATCATTACTGATCCCAAAACTTGCATATTCATTTTTCTCAAATTTCACTAACAATTAATTTCTTCTTATACTTGGTGAGTGGTTGTGACAGCCTCTTAAGTATCTGCAACAACCCTCATCCCACCACTCTTTCAGGACTTGTTTATAGGCAATAAATGTGACATGGATTTGGTTTCCATATGCCCTTTGCGAAACCCATTCTGATGCTAAATTTTGTGACATGAAATTATTTCGAATAGGAACACACACTGCCATAAGGCCTTGCAAACTCATTATGTAATAGAAGTTATACAATACAATAGCAGAGTTGGAAGGGACCTTGGAGGTCTTCTAGTCCAGCACCCTGACTAGGAGGAAACCCTATACTGTTCCAGACAAATGGCTGTCTAATCTCTTCTTAAAGACTTCCAGTGTTGGGGCATTCACAACTTCTGGAGGCAACTTCTGTTCCACTGATTAATTGTTCTCACTGTCAGGAAATTTCTCTTCAGTTCTAAGTTGCTTCTCTCCTTGATTAGTTTCCACCCATTGCTTCTCGTTCTACCCTCAGGTGCCTTGGAGAATAGCTTGACTCCCTCTTCTTTGGGGCAACCCCTGAGATATTGGAACACTCCTATCATGTCTTCCCTAGTCCATCTTTCCATTAAACTAGAGATACCCAGTTCCTGCAACCGTTCTTCATATGTTTTAGTCTCCAGTCCCCTAATCATCTTTGTTGCTTCTCTGCACTCTTTCTAGAGTCTCCACATCTTTTCTACATCGTATGAGTATAGTTCATTGAGGGAACATACAATTATTTTATAAAACAGGAATATTTCTGAGATAAAGGGAATCAGTTTTATTTTGCAGAAAGACCATCTTAATTCAATAACTCAATAATATATAGGGATATGGTCATGTGCTTAATATCTGAGATTTAGAGTCCTGAAAATTTTTAATGGGCGTTAAAAAATACAGCATTCTATGTCAACTTTTAATGCCAATTGGTTTGCTTTCATTTAAAACCTGACTTTTCTCAGTTTTATTTATTGGCCTATCCATTCATCTTTGTGTGTGTGTGTGTGTGTGTGTGTGTGTGTGTGTGTGTGTGTGTGTGTGTGTATATATATAGTTTGTGATTCATAGCCAGAATAATTGAGTGGAGCCATATTTTTGTGAACAGCATTCTGACATTTGTTTTATGACTTAATTTATTTTGATTAATTAATTTATGATGACATGTTTGGACACATATTAAATCTAGGACTACCTATTATTAGAAGAAAATAGAGCTTGTTGGTTTAACATAACTTTCTAAAATTATCTATTGCCTGAATTATTTTACTAACATTTATTTGTTCCAAAATGCTTATTTGCTGTATAATAAAACAATATGTTTTATTATATGTAAATATATATATAAATATATGTATATGTGTATATGTGGGTATGTGTATGTGTATATGTATATGCATTCCTGTGAACCACACTGCAAAGTAATTAATTCCTCTTCATGAGGAACATTAATATTCTACTACATATTCTACTACATATACAATAGATTCCAAGTGTTTACCACATTGAAATATGAATTGTTGAATTGAAATGTTTCATCATCATACCAAATATACCCCAGAAGTATTCATTGTGAATCTTATAGAGAAACTCCTCTGAATATTCTCTAGGTTTACTAATATTATGGGAATATTTAGCTGAGTAAATATAATCTTTTATAATATTTGACAGCTGATAAGTAGTTTTAGTCTGATAGTTCTTACAGCATTCCCAAGCCTCTGGGTATAGTCATGCTGGTCACATGATCAGAGAAGTGTCTTCAGATAATGCTTTTTCCCTAGCTAAGAAAGAGAGATGAGTACCACCACCCCTAGTTGGCCACGGCTGAACAGAGAAAACATTTATTTTTACCTTTTCCCATGAATTTATACCACAAATTATTTAACAATATCATTTTATTAAATCAAAAATGTTTAAGATATTTTGAAGTGTAGAAACATTCAAAAGAAATGAATAAAATATTTGACAGTTTGACAGCTGACATGCAGGTGTTGTAATTCGTAGCGACTGAGAAATAGAAATAAATATCTGGCATGACTGGGCAGCTGATAAACAGAAGCTGTCAATATTTAATGCTCTCTGACACTATCTATGTGATCTAATCTGGATTTGACAATGGATCAATACATTTTGCTGAAAGTTAATTCGGATAGCCAGCTAAAACAATTTTTTTAAAGAAAAAAATATTTTTATCTTTTGATTCTCCAGTTTGAAAATGAAGTTAAAGGATGAAATATTTACATATGAATCCACTGTTCATAATCCAAACATTAAATATTTCATATTTCTTTCTGTCTCTATACACGTACACACTCTGTACATACACATACGTACAGATATTAGTTCAAAAAAGAAGTCATATTCCATCATGAATTTTCCCCGTGTTTTCATCTGCATGGATTATTGTAATTAATCTAACTATAAATCACTAAAGAGATTTTGTTTTACAACCCATTCACTTCTATTTAAAATTTGGTAAGATGCACAACTATCATAGCTATCTCAATATATCAAGCTAGATATCAGTTAACTAAGATATAAATCTTGTTAATGAAATTTATTCTAAAGACCACCTGCTCTAATCTATGAATGATTTTGTTCTGCAATTCCTTGAACCTGTAATATTTTTTCCGCTACACTTTAAAAAAAAACATTTAATTTAACATGTTATCCATTATATTATCTAAATACTTTATATTTAAACACAAAATATTTTCATTTTTTCTGAAAACATTTTTTCTGAGAAAATGAAGCATCCAAAAATGGCACCTACAACTTTATTTTGAATATTATGCCTTAGTTTTCTTCACCTGAGTGTCTTTCAAATGAGTAGACTCCAGCTGTTGGCTTAACAATAGCTAGGCTGACTTAGAACTTCTGGAAGTTGATAACACACATCTGGAGCCTGCCATGAATGAGAAAGAGAGTAGACTAAAGTGGAATTTAAATTGAAATGCTGAAGGACCAAATGAGAAACACAGATTTATACAAATTCAGGTTACATGTGAGAGAAGTCACAAGTATTTTATCAATTAACAATTATAATATGTCAAAACCCTGCGCTTGTTCAGAACGTTTGAGACTGCGTGTCGAGTTCAGTAATCCTCCTCACAACGGTATTATTAAAGTCTCACTTTCCAAAATGAGACTTAAATGGTTTGATATTACTTTTTTAAAAAATCTTGATTTCAAACCAGTATATCAAATGTAGCCATTAATTCTTTTGGGGCAAAGTTTGTTCCATTTGTTAATCAGCCAAGGTGCTATCAGGCTCCTAGCTTTTTACTACCAGAAGCTAACATAGCTGACTCCTTGCAATGAAGAGAGAGTGTTATTGCAAGGGTCTTTGTTTTGTTTTATTTGTTTTATTGAACATTTATATGCCGCCCTTTTCCCTGAGGGGACTCAGGGCGGCTTACAACAATAGGGGAAGGGAGTGCAAGACAAGACTTGAATAAGAAAAGAAACGTGAGTAAAAAAATTGACCATAAAAACACAACATTCACTCAACATTCGGGCGGGGTGAGAATAAATCCTATCCCCAGGCCTGACGGGATAGCCAGATCTTGAGGGCTGTGCGGAAGGCCTGGACGGTGGTGAGGGTACGGATCTCCACGGGGAGGGTGTTCCATAGCGTCGGAGCTGCAACTGAGAAGGCTCTCCTCTGCGTAGTCGCCAGTCGGCACTGACTGGCGGATGGAATTCGGAGGAGGCCTACCCTGTGCGACCTGATGGGACGCAGGGAGGTAATTGGCAATTGGCAATTGGTAATTCTCGGCCAATCAGAAAATACTTTGACCCAATGGGAAAAATCCAAGCAATGGGCTTCCCTTACAGCAATGTTGGACTCTGTGTCTCCCACATTAAACTTCAAACATGTTATTGTTTCTCCCCTGACATTTCTAACCCACCACAAAAATGGGGTTGCGGAAAATCAGGGTAAAAAGGAGATTTCCTTTGCTTTTAGGTCAGGCATGAAATCCTATTTTCTTTGCTTCTAGTTCAGTAGCGGAAGCACGCATGTGCGTTCGCTCGCTCCACCCGCACACAGCCTTTCTGGGCATGCACAGGACCTTCTGTGCATGCATGATGACATCAGCCTAGCCGCTACTACCGGCTTGGCCGAACCGGTGATGGCGTCAGCGCCACCACCACTACCGGTTCGGCTGAACCGGTGCAAACAGAACGGCACCTTTGTTTTAGATTAATCATCTGCTATTTATATAGTACCTGCAATCATGTGTGCATAAATGCATTCTATTTAAATTTTCTTTATACATACTGAGAGCATCTGCACCAAAGACAAATTCCTTGTGTGTCAAACCACACTTGGCCAATAAAGAATTCTATTCTATTCTATTCTATTCTATTCTGTTCTGTTCTGTTCTGTTCTCCTTGCACAGAACAACAGATCGTATTACACAGATAATAGGTTAACTCTACCAGTTGCCAGTATGTTTTTGGATCCAGCACAGTTTTCATTTTAAGATTATTTGAAGGACTGTCTTCAGGGCTCAGGGCTCTGCTAGTTCAGTTCCAGAAGCCGACTACTGAGATTTCTGAATGCTAGAAATTCAGTCTGTGCCTTTCTCTATGATATTTGTCAAATAGCATTATTTAAATAATATTTTATAGAATATTTTAATGTACATTAATGGTTGACAGCCATTTGTAGTTGTATTCTATTTTAACTGGTTCTTCTAAACATTGTTCATTATCCTGGCTCACCAGCATTTGCAGAGGAGTCAGCCAAGTACTCACAGAGTGTGATCAAGCCACTTCTGAGCTCCAGAACATAATCAGGCAGATGAATCCTCAGGAAAAGATCTTACTCCAAGTCAGATCTACCTTTAATTGAAAACCCAGGTGATTTTTACTTCCAGCCCTGTTGACTACTAATTCTTGACTTTAATATCTGTGGAATTTTACATTATCTCCTGAAAGCTGCCATTCAATCTGGAACCTCCATGGTTTTGATTTTGGCCTTAATCATTGCCAGCTGTCATACAATAATTCTGAGCCTAGCAAGTGGTTCTTAATTCTTAGGATTACTCAGTAGTATTTCCAGTATTTCTCCATTCTAATCTATAAAAAAACTTATGAAAACAACTATGATATCATAGTTGCAATATATAAATTATGCCCAGTGGTGGGAGTAAAATCTTTTCCTAGCGGTTGTATGAGAGCACGCAGCACTCAAAGACAACCCTCGGTGTCAACGCTGGTGAGCTGAGCTGTTTTTTAGCTCAGCTGAGGCACCGCAATCCATTGTGCCATGCGAATCAGCTGAGCTAAAAAACAAGAGAAAATAGGACAGGGAATGATGGAGGCTGGGGGTGGGGCCAACCAGAGGGGGAATTTGCCGGTTCTCCGAACTACTCAGAATTTCCACTACCAGTCCGAACCGGCTGAATGCCACCTCTGATCATGCTAAATAAATAGGCCTTGCAATACACTTTAAAAATTGGCTTCTTTAAAATATAAGTGAAAAGCTGAAAAAAGTTCAAAATAATTTTTTCCCCCAATTTGTAAATAAAAAGCACATCCTTAGTGTGTCATTTTCTGATTTAAATATTGTACATGTTTCCAAAATATGCCAGTCAGTCACTTGATTACTTCAGTAATATACAGGCTGCAGTGATTTACCAAAAGCCATCATGTAATCTGAAAAATGTGATTACTTTGAATGTTGTTTGAAGGCCAGCCATTTTATAATCAGCTTTGACCAGCAATCATTAAACAGCTTTTAATGACAAAGTGTACCAGTTCTACAAGAGCATCTACATTGCGTTAGGTCAACAATCTGCATTTTAAGTAGAGTCTAAATATGTATTTTCCTGACACATTGGAGCTGTTAACAGCTTACTGGCTCAATATTAGAATTTACAAACATTACACACACACACACACACACACACACACACACACATATATATATATATATATACAGGGCGGGGCATAACCTTTTCCTAGGGGGTCACAGCAAGATCGACAGCAGTTTACAACTTCCGCGACACCTCATTTTAAAGCCCATAAAAAACTGAATTGAATGAGCTATTAAATGTTAAATTTGCTTTAAGAATGGCTGGAAAATTCGATTCGGAAGAACAAAGGATCATTGACAGAATAAAATGCATTGCCTTTCGAGAGGCTCGCTGGAGCGACGTTTATCAATCGAAAATGGATTGCAAACAAATTGAAACGTCATCCGGATTGGGTTACTGATAATCATACTGACTATTAAATCGTGTCAATAAACTCAGTTTTTGATGGGCTTTCGAATGGTGTATGAATTATTTGTGTTGTTATTACAAGTGTTGCTGTGACCCCCTAGGAAAAGGTTATGCCCCGCCCTGTATCATTCTTATTTTAGAGTGCACAGCTGGGACCAGTACAATGACTACTTTAGATTGTCATAATTAATTTTGTACAGGCTTTTCTGATTAAAGAGGACATTAATCAATATGGACTTATTAAATGTTGCAAACTGTAACACATATAGGTTGGAAGATATTTAAATTTCACACCTTTGCTGCAGCCACATGTAGTCACATTACCTGAAAGTTTAAAACACTATTATATTCTAATCTGGCATCCTCTAAAAGTGTTAGAATTTCAACTTCCCAAATTGATATCCATGGAAGTCTCCTAAAAAAAATCTTTTATCCACATTGGCCAAGAATTTTAAGATTTATAGGCAGTCATGTGTTGGAGGTTTGCTGGGGAAATTGTGAAATATTTTATAATTTTGCAAGATCTATTATGCCAGGGGTATCAAACTCACATTGCCATGGCATTGTCATGTGACATATTGGGATTTTTGCCCCTTTGCTAAACTGCACATGGGCATGGCCAGCAGGTAATGTATCTGGCCTACGGGCTGGGAGTTTGACAGCCCTGTACCAGTGGTGGGATTCAATTTTTTTTTACTACTGGTTGTCTGGCCATGGTTTGGTGGGCGTGGCATGGGAAGGATATTGTAAAATCTCCACTACTTCCCCACTCCAGGGGAAAGTTACTGCAAAATCCCCATTTCCTCCTGATCAGCTGGGACTCGGGAGACAGAGAATAGATGGAGGCAGGGCCATTCAGAGGTGGTTTTTACCGGTTCTCTGAAACATTCAAAATTTCCACTACTGATTCTTCAGAACTGGTCAAAACCTGCCAAATACCACCTCTGCCCTGTACTATGCCTAGTATGGTAATTGTAGTGGATCTGACAGATCAAGTTCTTAAACATTTACCATCACACAACTGGTTTTAGGTCCAACTCAATGAAGTCTACCAATATGGCACAGACAGTATTTGTTTTCCAGCTGTCATTGGACTAATTGGGACAATTATTGGAGCTCCTTTCTCTGAGTTATTGTAACATGCTGTGCATGGAACTGTCCTTGGGAATTATCTGGAAGCTACAGCTGGCCCAGTATGTGGTATCATTCTAGTACAATCAGGCATGGATGGTGTACTCTGGGTCTCATTGACTAAGCAGTGTCATTTTATGGAAATCCTCTTTATCGCAGCTTCTACCCACCGGAGTGATAACCCCATTCAGAGATTACTAATGAAATTCAAGGAATTATTAAAAACCTGATAGTTTCTGTGAAATTCTATTCCTATTAATTGTATTGCTTTTCTATTAGACTATAATTTTTTTTAAGTATTTTTTTAAAGGAAAAAATGTAAGCTTGCCAGAGTTGGTAAGGACTCAGGCACCCTCGAAATTATTAATTTATTTGTGTTTAAATCAATTTAGATGATCCATCTCATAAATGTGACACTAGACAATTTACAAGAATTTTTAAAAATACAAGATTAGAAACATATTTGATTATGGTGTTGGTCCCTCGTGTTCGTGATGTTTGTCCAGGTGGCTGGTGAGGCCTATCCGGGCATGAAATCTTCAGCCACATGTCGATCAGACATGTGTGCGCACCATTGTTGCAGCATTTGCAGCTCTCACTTCTCTTGCGCTGTGGTTGTTCTTCTCTTCTCCGATGCCTGGCAGCCTTGGTGGATCAGCGTGCCCCATGTTGGATGATCTTGTGCCAGGAGTCAATTTCCAGGGACTTGAAGGAGGCTTTCAACATGCCTTTGTATCCCCCGTGTCTGGGCTGTAATCAGCAGGGTGTGAACGGATGGCAGGCCTGCTCTGGAGAGGATTTCTGTGTTTGGCACCTTGTCCTGCCACCGGATCCTCACTATTCTACAGAGGCAGGTCATGTGGAAGTGGTTCAATTGCCTAAACATGTTTAAGAACCAATAAAAGCACAAAGTCATTGCTGAAAGGACCATACACTAACAGTGTGAGCTTAATTATCCCCTCCCTCAGAATAAAACAAAAAACAAACAACTAGGTCTCAAGATTTTCTAAAAGACGAGTAGAGTTGGGTCCAACCTAATTTCAGGCTGAATGGTATATCATAGAGAAGGAAGGAAGGAAGGAAGGAAGGAAGGAAGGAAGGAAGGAAGGAAGGAAGGAAGGTCCCTCACTTTTGGTGATGGGAAGAGAAATTCTTACGGACATTTTTTTCTTCCTATTTTCATTCAGCTTGGATGAAATTTTCATGCTTTAGAAATCATTATTGTTATGCCTTAAAGCAGTTATGTCAAACGAGAGTGGAATGTTGGCAAAGTTCCAATGAGATGCCTGCATGCATTTAATTGTGAGCTTATGAAAGATGGATACGAATGTTTTCCCCATCACTTTACAATTATCTCTCCATTGGACTCCAGCTCCCTAGTTCCCTGGATTACAGTTTAATCCTAAAGGAGGAACTTTCACAAAATGGATTCCCATTTGGCTTTTTGGTATTACTGTCATTGCTAAGGAGTTTTTTTGGGGGGAAATTGGGGGATAATTTTAAGAAAAAAATCTAGGAAAAAAATCTGCATTTGGTAGAAGAGTTAGTAAGGCCGTTTATGCCAAGGTGTGCTATTTAAATAAATAATTGCTACTAATTTTATTTTGCAGGAATTTGGGAATGACATTGAATACTGAATTGTGTGAGTTGCGAGAGCTACCTCATTGGGCCCAATGCTTTATTAAATCTTTTGGTTGAAATCTTTGAAAAGATCACCTTTTTTGTTTGGTTTGGTTTAAAACGAATTTAGGGAATGGGAGCACATTCAGTCCTCAGGTTGGACAATTTTGACTGTTGCAGCAGAGGCATCATACGTAATTTATGTTCAATCTTTTCATTAAGCCGAATATAAATGTTTGCATACGGTTATTTGCCCCCATGTCATCGCTCTCTCCTCCCACTAAATAAATAAATAAATGGAAGTCCAAGACTGCTTTTTTCCCCCCTGATGTTCAGTTAATGTTGTTGCCATTCTGGCAGGATGGAAGCCGGCCATGATTCACACAGCTGTCCAATTAGAACTTCCCCAGAGTGATAGACAGTAATGAAATATAAAAAGAGGTTAATAGTGAGCTTGGCAGGACTGCCACTGATTCTAATGGATATGGGCAGCTTCGTTACCCTAGAGGACAGATGCGATTTTGGGTATTTTCTGGCTTATTCTCAGAATGTGGAGCAAGGCTACAGTTTTCACTCACCACTTTAAGTGGCACACTTATGCACTTGAAAGAGTTGAATTGCACGGGTTTTCTTTTTTTAAATAAAGCAGTGTTAGTGGGCCTGTTAAATAACCAAGTGACTAAAAATCTATGTGATGATTATATATAGAAAGAATAAGGCAGAGACAAAGTTTATCATCCACAATAATTATCACAGTAATGTTTTAATAGATTACATAGTTGTATTCCTATAAGAACTCTGAAAAAAGTAATGGCTACAGTCTGATTTAAACCACATGTTTAAATCAGAATCACATGGCTCAACTATTTTTCTGTTGTGCTTGAGAAAAGGATGCACAGCCCACTGCCCATTTTCATTGCAACCCTGGGATATGCTGAAGGATTGGATGGAGCCTTTTGGTGATCAGCAGGAAGATGTGTGTCCCTTTCTCAAGTGATATTTGATCACTTGAAAGGGACAGGCTGCACTTTGCTTCTATTGTAAGCACGCACTTCCCATAATCTTCCAGAAGTGTGCTGGAAACATATCCAGGCACCCAGAGATACAGAATTCCCGGCCCTCAAAGGTTCACGTGATCCATAGGCCACGGTTAAGGGGCCAAGTAGCCATGAGGTGACCGGGGAATGGAAGGCTGCCACCTTTGCTGGCCATTCCCACCCACTTCACTAGGGCTTATTTTGGGGTAGGGGTTATTATTAGGCCCACCTCCAAAAATCAGGATAGCGGTTATTTTTGGGATGGTATAATATGCAATTATGGAAATTCTTTAATTAAAAAGTAAAGTGGAACTTTAATATCAAATCAGGAAAATAGCTGGTGACTACTTAGCTATCAGTTGAAATGAAGATGGAGATAGGAAATATGGTGATAATACTCCACTTCTACACAATAATTATGCTTAAGAAAGTATGTTTTTCAGCACCAACAATGAATTATCTAAAAGGACTGTATTTTTAGGGTTCTTTTTTCTCTTATACACAAATACATATATATAAAAGGTTGTAATGTTTCTTTTTATTCAATATCTTGCTGTGGGGGCAACTTTGAATTTGAAATGTAATTTGTCCAAGAAGCTAGTTATAAGACGAAGATGGTGATGGTCAGAATGGTCAGAGGCTATTTTGTCTTCAACAAAGGTAGATTTGAGTCACAAGATGCCATAAAGATATACTGTACTTCACAAAGTACAAGAAACTACAAATTTCACTAGTATGAAACTAAGTTTTATTAAAGCATACTCATATACAGATTATTTATTTGTTTATTAAATATGGTTACCCAACTCACAAAAATGAATCATTGTGTGGTAATAAAAACAGAATATAATATGAGAACAAACGAAAGTCACAACAAAATACCTCACCATATATGTCACAGAGCAAGCACAGCAATGCCTTTCCCAGTGTTCAAGTACATCCAGGTCTTCAAAACCTTCCTAAGGCTAATGTCTAGTATAATAAATATTCCACAAAGAAATCAAACCAAGAACATATATTACACAAATATGTAATAAAAGGTTTGCCCAAATAAAATCAGCTCATAATGCACACATTTAGATGTTCCTCAAAGAAGACAAAACACCTATTTAAGACCCTACTCCTAACTTCCTTGGTTATTAATCAAGACATCCTCCCAGCATCTCCAGGATACCCCCCACCGTCTTCACTTTGGATAACACACTTCATGAGGAACAAAGTGTATAAAATTAGTCATCTTTAGTTACGATGCTATACGACGATCATGGATCTCATGGCTTTGGGGTGGATGCATTGTTCTTTGGTCCTGCCATGTATCAGTGGAGCCATCTGGGAGGAAAACTAATAAGCCATCCTACAGTGTAAGAAGGCAATTATAAGCTGAAGAATATTTGTAAAATATGGTTTGCTGGTAAACTTTTCCAAAAAGTTAATAAAGAAATAAGTAGGATTTTTTAAAAAAATTCATTAGTGGCTTCTGTCTGCTTTCAGGTCTTCATAATTCCCATCTCAAAAAAAGTTTGTTATCAGTATTGTTCTATACTTAATACAGTGAAATAATTTATATTGTAAGACATCATAAAAATGCCTCCAGCACTTTAGTCCTTTGGTAGCAAACTATACATTAGTTACAGAAAATAATCTGAACAATGTGTTATGCCACTCACGAAGTATTAGTTCCAAGTTCCCCAAATCCACACTCAAATCTATCAGTCATTGGAATTATTTTTAAAGCTTTCTTTCACATATTTCTTGCTTCAGTATCTCCTTTGGTGACAGCTGCTTCTTCAAAAACTCACCCATGATATGTCCATCACTTGAATTCATGTTTAACAAGTGAAAAGACAGAATTTAGCTTGGCTAAAGCAGCTAAGGAAACTTTGAAATAGCTTGAGGCTAGATTTTTGCCTTGATTCTCTAATAATTTAAAGAGTAGTCTTGCTGAAATCTCTAGAATTTTGATTTTGCTTGGGAAATCAACTTTTGACTTGTTTTCCCATTTAAGGAATAATTATGAAGTAAGATACTTGAAGTGATACTTGAAGTGACCGACAGAATTCATTAGACTTAATTAAGAACAATAGCAAACATATTGGTAGGCTCTAAGGATCAGGGTCGCACGAAGCTCCAGTACAGAGGATTTATCACTCATGCCAATTCACAGCAACTTAGTCAACTAATGTACAATACTAAATTGGAGCCAGATAAAGGTCAATGGAATTAAGAGAGGTGTTGAAATTAGATCAGTGTTTTTCAACCACTGTGCCGCGGCACACTAGTGTGCCGTGACATAGTGTAAGGTGTGCCGTGGGAAAATTACTTTATATATAGTCAATATAGGCACAGAGTTAAAATTTTTTAACATTTTCTAATGGTGGTGTGCCTCGTGATTTTTTTCATGAAAAAAGTGTGCCTTTGCACAAAAAAGGTTGAAAAACACTGAATTAGATGGTTTGGGGGAACAGAATGACTCTAGGCTGATGATTAGACCCTGCCCTTAGATCTGCCTGCTCTTCTACTACAAACATTCACGGTAGAGATAGGCAGAACCAGGGGTGGGCTGCTGGAGGTTCACAGGAGTTTGGGAGAACATCTAGCTAAGATTCTGTGCAGTTTGGAGAACCTTCAAATCCTACTTCTGGCTGGCCCTGACCTCCCTTCCCAGGAGTTCCCATGCAGCCTGTTTTGGATGTAGGTAAGGGCAGAGTGCGCACGGAGGCTTGGGGAGGGCAAAACAGGAGCCTACCGGAAGTTTGGGAAGGCTGGAAACATACCCATTTCCAGCCTCCAGAGGACCTCTGGAGCCTGGGGAGGCCATTTTTGCCATCCTAGAGGCTCAAGAAAAAACCCCAGAGCCCGGGAGGGCAAAATGCCCCCCCCCGCTATGGTGCAGGAGGCTGACTAGGCCACGCCCACCATGGCCACGCCCACCCAGCAACTGGGCAGAGAACCCCTTGTTAAAATTTTTGAAGCCCACCCCTGGGCTGAACTGTTTGGCTTCTCTCATTAGGATAAATGCTTTGCAAAACAAATTTTCAGTTCAGCATTTTCAGTGGCAAATCAGCAAATCCTTTACTATTTTGTTTTAATGAGAAACAATTATACTTTTTAGAAGCATGCAAGGTAGTAGAATTCTTGCCTTTTTTATTGAAACAGTCATGGGTTCTGCATACACAGCACAAAACCAATCTCTTCTACAGGCCTTTGCTTCTTTCAAGAGCTTCGGGGAGGTGAACATCAAGATAATCTGTTATAATGTTATGGCTCTCTTTGCTGACATCCAATTTCTGCAGCCCAGATCTGGTGGCCTTCATAAAGATTTGATGTCAATGTACTGAGGTGCTGTCAGGAAAATTTGGGAAATAGATCTATACTACCCACTTCACAAAATGAGCAGGAAAATCCTATAAACTTATTTAAGGAGAGAGGGGCATCTCAGCTTTTGCTCCATATGATCATAAAGAAAAGTCTTGTGCTCAAACTTGGGGAAAGCTAAAGTGTTTAAATGTGCTGATTTTCTTTGAGTCTCCACCATTTATTTCTCTTGGGTAAATAATTTATATGTCTATCCATCTAGCTGTGCGGTCACTAAGAATCAATGATTATGAGATAGCACATGATCGATCTATCATACATCTTAGATAAGTAGCTCTAGGTTGCTATCAAACAAAAATTTTCACATAAAAACTCACAATCACATAAAACTCACAATCATAAAATAGCCATATTGATATTGTATTCCACTAATCACGAGGCCCTAATATCAGAGGGACTTTATTTAAGGCCAATAGGATTTGAGTCATCTAGATCTGGATCTCAGAGGAAACTGGACTTGAACAGCATATATTTTTTTATTATTGAAAATGTCCAGATCTGTTTTTCTGCTTTCTTTTTCTTCCTTCTTTTCTTTCTTTCTTCCTTTCATTCTCTGACAGAAAAAGAAAGAGGAAAAAATGAAAGAGACACATAGAGAGAAAGAATGAAAGAGAATGAAAGAAGAAAGAGGAGGAGGAGAAGGAGAAAGGGGAGAAGGGGAGGGGGAGAGGAGAGAGAGAAAAAAGGAGGGAGGGCGAGTTATTTTCGCACATTACTCCTGATGTATCAGTAAAGATTTGGCAATATGACATTGAACCATTTTCTCCAGATGGCTAAACACTCACAGTGCCATCCTGGTAAGCCATTATTTTCAGTGAGTTTTAAAATGTCAGTCACATCTTGGCTGAAAGCTGTTGTTCCAGCATTCATTTCCTTGTGATAATATAATCCAAGACAGCTCATTGTTGAAGAGCAATGTGAATTTCTGAATCACCAGAGCAGTGCTGGAAATTGTTTATTGCTCTCTGAAAGATGTTTGGGAGCAGACAGACAAAAGAGAAGTTAGATAAACTATATAACTTGCTTCTTTGGCTGGTTTCTTACTCACAGCAGGGCACTTCATATGCCAGTCTATTCAGAGGGATAGGTGTGAAACAATAAACTCATGAGACTTTTATTATTGTCCCTGCTTTTTTTTGAAGCATCTGCTCAATATCCAGAACATTCATTGATTATTTTAGTTTCCAGCTCTTAAAACCTGTCTTCTGAATCGGCAGTTGAGTGTTGCATTTTGATCAGCTGTTCTCTAAAGTCAAAGTTAGCTAACAGTTATAGCAAACTTTTCCTAAAACATTATTGATGCTTCTGTCATCTTAACACACTGATGTCTGCACTTGTTTCTTTTTCCACTAACGTCTATCTCAGGTATAAGATTGGACACCTGTGTTAAATGTTTCACAGTGTTACCTGCCATACAATCCTTGAATAGCTCTGGAAAAGTTGACTCATCACAGGATTTTAGAACAAAGCAAATGACTGCATATCTCATGGATTAAGAACTGGGCAAGTATTTTAATAAGATGATAGTTTCCAAATGGAAAGGAATAACCCATCCTGAGAAAGGCGGGACTAAGTCAGGACTGGGCAAGTCAGAAGTGAGCAAGAATATATAGATGATACCAATTTCTATGAAGGTAGTAAAATTCCAACAGGTTTTTTTTTTTCAGTGTTGAGATATGGTACATATATCAGTGATGTACTGATTATCCTTCTTGAGGGTATGATTCAAATGAGATGCAAAATTTCAATAAAATCAGTCTCACCTCTACCGTTATGCTTAGGGAGAACAAGTTGAGGGTGTTTTTGCTGATTTATCACTGAAGTCATGATTGCCAAAATGAGTCTCCTATTTCCCTCAAAAGCCTGGAAATGCAACGAACAAATTGGATTTTTCTTCCATACGTGGTGATTATGCTGTAAAGCATAATACTATTAGAAATTAATCTATCATGGAATGGAACACATTTTAAAACTTCTTATCCCAATCCATCCTGAGATACTTCCATTAAACTTCACCAATCCATCTATTCCCTCACATTTCACTGAATTGGCATTACATATGATAAAACCTGCAAGTAAAATATCTTTCAGCCCCTTTGTAGAAGAATGCTTAATTAAACCTTCAAAATGTGTGCTGATGTCTAAAATGACTTCATATCTATTTTCAGTGTGTTCACAGAAAAAAAAAGTGACAATAAATGTTATTTTATCTTCCTAAAGGGAAGTTCCTAAAGTTTGGGAATTCATTGCCATCACGGAAATCCTAGGTTTGTCCCAGATCATCTAAAGACTAAGTAAAATGAGAAGTCACATGTTAGATGTTTTACACAAAAATAAAACTTAGAGAAGATACAGTAGGAGGTTTGATGCATTATCATTTATCCTTTGCAATGGTCAGCAAAAGGAAGGAAAGAAGGGAGAGAGGGAAGGAGGGAGGAAGGAAGGAAGGAGGGGAGGAAGGAAGGAAGGAGGGAGGGAAAGGAGGGAGGGAGGGAGGGAGGGAGGGAGGGAGGGAGGAAGGAAGGAAGGAAGGAAGGAAGGAAGGAAGGAAGGAAGGAAGGAAGATTTAGGACATTCCCCGCCAGCTTCCCAGGAGCAAAGTTAATGGGGAGACAGCAAGAAGTCAAAGGTCCCTCCACACTCCCAATGCTTTATTGCCCACCTGTGGTCATTCTGTGTCTCTATTTAGGTAAAGGAATATTTCTGAGTATTCAATGGGTTTTGGATATAAGAATTTTCAGCACACAAATGATAGGACAAAGACAGTGGTGGGATTCAACCAGTGTAACAACTGGTTTGCTTTGTGTGTACTTTGCGCGCACACATTGTATTTGAAATCAGCTCTAAATCTTACCGTTTCCTGCAGCCCCGTTGAATAAAATAGCTGAGATGCAGCAATCCACTCTGCTGTGCCAACCAGCTGGGCTTCAAACAAAGGAAGTATAGGTTGGAATAGAGCAGGGGTGAGCGGGCGGGTCCACCCGATCATTGGAGTGAACTGGTTTGCTCCCAAGTAATCATCAGAGCTACCAGTTCCTCCGAACCCTTCTGAACCGGTAGAATCCGACCCCTGGACAAAGATATTTCCTTTGCCCCCTCTTAGTTTTCTCACTGCCAATCCCTTCACTCAGCCATTCCTCATACTTACTCATTTAATTCAATTCTATATATAGATAAGCTATGTTCTAAATTACTTCCAAGAGGGAAAAAAATCAACAACCAATACATATGAAGAAAAGATTGCAATCGGAATATTAAAAATGTGGAACATATTAGAGCTTCTATACCATAAGAAAGAGGAAATGTATGTGTGTTAAAGTATACTCTGGATTCTCAATTTTCCATATAGTTTTTATGCTGAAATTTTGTGTAGATTATTTGTTGACTAGCTCTGTTGATTTCTTTCTTGTTTACAAAGGTTTGGCATTCATTTACACACTTTTGGAATAAGTGTCATGTTCAGGATTTGCATCAACATTAATTTTTCAAGAAGAAGAAGAAAACTGTTTTGGAATGATTGTGTGCTTATAACTCTAATTTGAAGCTTTAGATCTACTGTTCTTTAATTTCTTTAAAATCTTCTTTGCATATTCCTCTGTCATTTCTTCTAATGAAACATGTTCCCAAGTGGAACTGACAGAATAACAGTTGTGAATGTTGTGATCAGCCCTGAGGGAAAATAATCAGAAGTGGCCCAGTTTTGTTTACTTAGGTCTTTCAATAATTTTTTTTCCTGTTGTTAATTTCTTTAATTTCTACCATTTCCTATTTTAACCTTTGTCATGTTCTTCCTTACCTCGAACACCCTGGAAGAATGTCCGTATGTATGTATGCATGTATATGTGTGTATACATACATACATACATACATACATACATACATATATATATATATATATATATATATATATATATATATATAAGCTACAAAACTCAAAAATGTTTTCATTCGCTTCCTGGATAGCCCTTAATGACATCCAACATGGCAACGCAGAACGTAATTTGAGTATTTTAGTCAAAGAGAAAAAAATACTGTTATGATTCTAGTGGACTTGAGTACATTGTTTCTACTGGTGGAAAAAATGGCACCTCCAACTCAAACTCAACACACGTACCCAATCTGGGGCAAACCATTCCCTTACCTGTGAAGCCTAACTGCATTTACAATATGTTTCAGGATTTATAACTACTGTGTTTATGGAACAAAAGTATTGAAAAATCCTTCATAAAATTTATAACATTTATTATTAACATATATGGTTTATACAGCATGTTATGGCTTTACCTATTCTCTCATATTTAATCCATTCCAATCCATCCATCCATTCTACAGGCACTTTATATTACAATCCTCTCGTCCATGTTACATTTCCTTTGTAAATTAATTTTACAAGTCTTGAAGTGTGAGGCAATTCCTGAACTTTTTTCTCTCAGTGAGGAAATGAGGACAGGAGATATGGCAACTGAAAGAAGACCCTTCTTGTTTTAATATCCATCTCTACTTCCTGTTCAGTTTGCTTTCTCCATGAAATCTTTTCAAGTAACGCAGAGAGAATTGTGATTTCTGGGAAGGTAGATTTTCAATTCTCCTGGATGTGAAAATATCAGGGGAGAGTGTTTCAGTGGGTCTAATGGCATCCTTCAAGGGCCTTGATTTTCTGGCTGTTTTGAATCAGACATACTGTACAGAATAAAACCATGCCAGAATAAAAGTATACTAGAACAGTCCATAGAGAATAATTCATCTGCTACATATCAGGGCCTTCTGTGACTTGAGATTTCAGCTGAAAGAAAATTCTAAATAGTGCTGAGAATCTAGTAATTGAAGTCCACACATCTGTAGGAACCAAGGCTGTGGAAGATGTTGTAAGAACCAGCTAATGAAGTGGACAAGAAGAAGGGTACTTTCCCCTTCCCAAAAATACTAGAACCAGAGGTTACCCAATGAAATTAATTCTAGAAGAAGTACAGCCCAGCTTTGAAACTTGAGTGCCACACAATGTCCCCAGTTCCTGCAAACCTAGCAGGTTGAAAGCATGCAAATGCGACTAGATAAATAGGTACCACTTTAATGGGAAAGTAATAGTGCTCTGTGACTTCATGCTGGCCACATGACCATGGAAATGTCTCCAGACAGTTTTAGCTCAATGTCTTTGAAGCAAAAACAAGCATCACCACCTATGGTAGGTAAGGACTAGCGGAGTAAAATCCATTAGAGTTCCTTTACCTATTTTTATAATGGAAAATTGCTATTGAAATGTGGCTGCCATCTTGGCTGGCTTTACAACTGCTTTGATCTAATCAGAGAAGTCATTAGGGTCAATTGCTTGCCTCTAAGAGCCATTTGCTGGGAGACTAATGGACTTCCTTATACAATTGCTTGGCCTTAGAAAGCGGGTTGCTGAACTACATGGCCCAGAAGGCACTGCTTATGTTATTATGTTCATAAACGTGAACACTTCTTTTCTACCTGTGATCTACATCAACCTTCTCATGAACATGTTGCCTGGGAACCATGGGAGACCTTGATGGAATACAAACCTGAGAATGAGGAAGCAGTAAAGTTACCGTTAAGGGAGAAGGATATTCAGAACATTTTATTCAGTGTGCAGAAAGAAGAAAACATGAGAAAGAAACTCAAAATAACCATGCCCTGATTTTATTAGTATAAAATAAAGCAGTGAGAATCTGTGACAAGCTTTCAAGGTTCTGTTATTATACCTACAACAGTAAAGTTCACTCCTAAATCCCCTGCTGCTTCTGTTTCCTGATTACGGCTGCCAGAGACCGTGCTGGATGACACCATTCCAGGGAAGGCAGCACTATAACAGCACTCTAAGTCATAAATTTCTTAATTCTTACCAAACAGCTTCCTCCGAGGTTATTTTTTATTTTTCCATAATCCTTGGCAGCATGAACAGACCAAGATATTTCACTGATTCCGTTCTACAAAAGAAATAAATTGGATTGGCATTTAACTTTCACTTTTGGCAGTGGAACAGTGTGCATCATCGAAATGGAAAGGAGCAGGCTAATTTGGAGGTTGTAGGAAATGCTACGTAGCACACACGGCTTTGTCCTTCACAGTGGCAAAAGGAGGAGCTATCACAAGTGCCTCTCAACATCTGACATCCTTTACTATCCCAATGGCAGTGATGTCCCAGCCTTATATTAGAGTATAGTACAGTAGACGCTTATGAGCAGAAACTCCAGAATAGGGAAAAGGCTGTATGCTCACTCTATGTCAGTTTTGGAAGAGTCCTTTCAATGGTCTCTTGAGCTAGTGGAAGGGGGGAACTGTAATCCCTTTCTATATCATGAAGTCAAAGTTGCTGAATCTCCACAATGAGCTCTTGCCAGCTAGGACTGTTTTAGTGAGTCATACATCATAGGAATGAAGGCCGTCTGATGATGTATTACATTAATGCACCATCAGCATGACAGAATTCTAATGATGGATGAATACTACATCACCCAGGAAAGGCTCTCAAGTTTTTGGCTGCCCGTAAACCTGCTTCTTAACACACTTGCAAGTTTTTAGGAGCCAAGGTGGGGCAGTGGTTAAATGCAGCACTGCAGGCTACTGCTAGATCAGCAGGTCAGCGGTTCAAATCTCACCGGCTCAGGGTTGACTCAGCCTTCCATCCTTCCGAGGTGGGTAAAATGAGGACCCAGATTGTTGGGGGCGATATGCTGACTCTCTGTAAACCGCTTAGAGAGGCCTGAAAGGCCTATGAAGCGGTATATAAGTCCACTGCTATTGCTATTGCTATTGCTATTTTAAATTTAAGTTTTTAACAATGCTTTTCTTCAAACGTTGGACCTCCTACTTCAATAAATATATAATTAGGTGATCTTAGAATTTATTAATTTCCATACTAGAATAAAGTGATCAGATATTCCAGTAAAAAAAATCAAACTACTTTCTCTTAGACTTTTATTAGCTAATTAATAAATGGACTGATTCTCTATTAAACAAGACTCTATATTATTCACAGAGTGGTAACGGCTCCAACATTGATTCTACTCCAAAGAAGTAGAATCAATGTTTTCTGAAATAAGATTGTAGTTATTTAAGAATACCTAGCAGGAAACACCTATTCAGGCTCAGACATGAAAGATAAATTATCCATAAGTTCCAATGATACTGAATGAACCAGGTGTCAAAGCAACCCTCCTTTAATGGATGATGAAATCGAGAGCCTTTTTTTCTGTCATTTTCCAGGTGTAAAAATGTGCAATTTAAGAATGGCAGCATTTATAACACTTTAGGAATATTTATGTTGGATCCATATTAAATGTAGAACCATTAAAATCAGTGGAATTAACTGAGCTCCCATTTATTTTAATGGGTACAGATGGGGCAGAGCATGGTTACTGCTCCTATTTCAAATAGGAAGAACGCATCTACTTCAAACTGGACATAAGCAAATCAGTGTGTCTCTTTAGTGGATCTTAATGCTGAGTGCAAAAATCCCTCTGTTTAAAATTACAGAGCATAACCTGTACTGCTAAAGTTATTTTTTGACTGTAAAATAACAATTTTCAATGCATGTTTTTTAAGAGAAAAACCCCAACATCTTAAATCGTGTAAATATCCAACCGTTTCAAATCTTACTCAAAATGCCTTCCATAGATGTAAATATTAACTCACCAAATTAAAAAAAAAATCCTGTGTCCTTTTTCTTACTTCTTTCAAGAACAAATTCAATATATTCTTCACCAGGTTTAAATGCCAGATTGGGAAGAGAGATATTTTTCAAGGATTCCCCTCCCTCCACCAGCCAAGCTTTTTTTTTTTTTTTTTTTTTTTGGTAGTAAGGGAGCATTCTCTAATTGCTGTTTTTGGATTTACCTGGAAAGTTTCTGTACTCTTATTTACTTAACCACTTCTATAATGTTGTTTAACTGAAAAGGATTCTGTGTTGGTTGCAAAAGTAAATAGTGAGACACTGTTTACAAAGATAGCAAAATGGTCCAGATTATCTAAAAAAATGTGAAATAGAAAGAAATAAAGAGGGGAAAAAATCAACCATTGGTTTTAATATTACAGTTTTATGACTACTAACTGGGATAGAAACTGATGGGTTGGTTGCCATGAGACCAGTGAAGTTAAAAAGTCAGGTGGCCTTTCAGCATAATTATTTAATTTTTAACACTAAGATCATAAGAGAGCGAATATTAATGGCTCGTGGGAACTGCTGTATATTTAATATCAACCCACTAAATCATACTCTTCAAGGTCAAGTCAGAGAGTTGTTGATGGGTCTTTTTAGAGAAGAAATTTCCTAAAAAGGTTGCCATTGCTAATCTTTCCATTGCCTTTTAATTTATTATCATAATCAAGCACAAAGCAGCATGCTCAACTTTTCTGAGTTTTGTTTGGCAAATCATAATGTATTCCTGAATATATGTGGCAAAATCAAATGACATCTTTTTCACTATTAAAAAGTTATGTACCACACAGTAGATCTAACTGAGAATAAGGTTATAGTTCTGATCAGGCAGAATACTTGTAATTCAGGGTTGAAATAAGGGTCCTTGGTATTCTCTGAGCCTGGATTATGTCTTGATGATACTTCACTATCCAAACTAGGAAATATCATCAGAACTAACATACCCTCGTGTACAATACTAGCACTGATGATGTTACCTAGTTTTGAATAATGAAATGTTTGCCAGAAAACATTTCCAACATTAACCAAGCTCAGAAAGCACCAAGTTATATCTCCACTTATACTTTAAGCTGTTCCTATTGTGTCTTCATGGAAGTTACATCTAAACTGGTTTAAGAAAAAGATGTCCAGACACCTTGGCCTCCGCTTGAAAAGTATTAAAGGTGCACACAATGCCTTTTTCAAAATGAAAATTCTTTTCTCTGATAACCTCTAATCCGTCCCTTTAATATTGGTGCTAAAATAACAGAGTGGCGAAGAATTTTGCCTTGTATATGTGAATTTACTGATTCAAAAACTGGCAGAAACCTTAAAAAAGGATTTCCCCCCCTTTCATTAGGCTAGTTTTCCCTAGGTATCTGTCCTCCCTCCTTCCCTCCCTCCCTTCTTTCCCTTTCTATTTTGTTCTCTTTTCTTTTCTAATTTTATTGTTATATTTTTTAGTCAGAGTTTCAAGTAACTAGAAAAGAATGAAGTGGTAGAACACTGTGCTTAAGTCCTCAGCCATGAAAATTAGCTATAGAAAGTTATTTGTTGTTATTTTTAATTATGCTCAATTTTGAATAAGCAAGCTTTTAAATACAAAGCCAATGTCTTAGTCCTTGTCCTGTTTTAATGCTTACATAGAGAGAAGTTCTGAGCTGCTATTGACTCAGCTTTATGGCCATCGCTTCTTTTGAAAAGCAGTAAATGAATTGAACGTTATGATTGGCCTACAAGGAAATAAAAGGCTCGAGTTGAAATTCCCAAGAACCTTCAAGGAAACAGAAGATCACTTTGAAACCATGCAGGTAAAGTGTCTTGAAGACTGAATTTATGATGGGAGACAAATGAATAAATGCTGATATGATCCTTTTCTGATTTCAAAAGTTGCTTTTGGTCTTGTTCTGTTGGGGATAAGCCATGAATTCAGCAGATGGTACATTCACATTAGTGGTGTGAACCATGGCAGTGATGAAAGCTCTAGTTAAAAAACAATAACAGTATCAACCAAGTGAAACTGTATGAAGGCTATTAAAATACACAATTAAACTGATCTTGTAGTTCATCTTCCGTCGGCTAGATACAAGGTGTTTCTACAATACTGCAGCTTGACTATTACATGCAACAGTTACAGTTATTTAATATTGGTTAATGTTAATTTCACTAATTTTGTTTATATTTATACTCTGTATTCTTTAATACAGAGTACTAGAGTATGGATTGTAAGATGTTTCTTATAAAAATAGTTTGAATTGTAATGAGGTATTTCTATTTAAACCACCATACAGTTAATGTGAAGCGATTCATCATTCTGGTATGGAGAATTTCCCTGAGGATGAGCTCCAGCATAAATCTAAAAGTTTGGAAGACTAAACCTCTGGTCCCAGGGATTGACCCAGATTGGATCCAGATTGTTGTTGTTGTTGTTGATATTTTTCCATATGCAAATATCACACCCATTTCCCCCCCTCTCCAGAGGAAGCTTTTATATGAGCAGGCAGTCTTGAGGTAATCTTCATACTGATTCTTCTTCCTTCCTTCCTGAAATTTATTGATTTGTATTTGTATTTGTATTTATTGCACATTTATAGGCCGCCCTTTTCCCTGAGGGGACTCAGGGCGGCTTACAATCAAAGGGGAAAGGGAGTGTAGGACAAATACAAAAAGAGGTGTGAACAAAGGTAAATTAAACAGTAAAACTCAACATTCACTCAGCATTCGGGAGGGGCGAAAGTAGACTTATCCCCAGGCCTGACGGGCTAGCCAGTTCTTGAGGGCTGTGCGGAAGGCCTGGACGGTGGTGAGGGTACGGATCTCCACGGGGAGATTGTTCCATAGCATCGGAGCCGCAACAGAGAAGGCTCTCCTCCGAGTAGTCGCCAGTCGGCACTGATTCCTATTTATTAATCTGGTAAGCAAGATATTTTTTACTTATTGGTACTTCTTTCTGATAATAAATTTTCTTTTATTCCTTCTCTAAATTAAACACCATGTCTGGAAAAACAGATGGTATTTCACTCTAATGCCAAGTCTTTCTGTTTTCATGTTCTCACCTATTAGAAATTTTAAAACTTAAAAAAATCTGTTTACACTCATCAGTATTTCTCTTATTGCTATTACACATTTTGCACCAATACTTTCTTTAGAAATTTCCTGACAACTTTTTTAAATACTCATTATGCAAACATCATGTCCTTGGAGAACAGGATATGCCAGATTCTCCCTTCCAAGAGCAGAGACTAGAGTTCAATCTCTGAGGGAGGAATTTGTTAACCAATTCTTCTTACTGATTTCCTACTAGCCTGTAAGACAGGGGTGTCAAACTGAGGCCTGTGTGCCGGATGTGGCCTCTGGGATACTTAGATCTGGCCTGCAGGGCTGCCGAGGACCAGCCCATGGCCTCTGCCAGCAAAAATGGAGCTCGGGAGGGCTCTGTGCTTCATTTTCACAGGCAGAGGGTTGCAGGAGGTCATCCTAGCCAAAAACTAAAGTGCTCAGGAGCCCGTTTTTAGTGGCAGAGCCTTCGGGCCATCACAGGTGCCCCCAATGTGAGTGACATCAAGCTGTCCACGCCCACCACAGTCCTCTGAGTTCAAACACAACCCTGATGCGGCCCTCAATGAAATCGAGTTTGACACCCCTCCTTAAGGCAAACTTGTCAGAAGGATGGAAATCGAAAACTGAGGAAAATCAAGGAAGGAATGGCAAGATGTGGCAAGGACCAAACTCTTCCTACATCCTTTACTGTTTCCCCCCCTCCTCCCCATTCAATAAAAAGACAATTATCATGGGTAAAAGGGATGATCTTGAGGAAGATGACGAACAGGCACTATCCAGACAATGTGAAATTAAAGAAAGATGATTCTGGGATAGAATTGTAATATGAGAAACTATCTCAGAGAAGAACCTCTCTAGTTCTAACAAAGATAAGGGGACCAGTGTATTCAACCTTACAAGATTCTACTCTTATAATCTTATAATAAAATAATATTCACCTGTACGAATTGGGTTTTCTAATCTGGTTTATCTTGAAGGTAAGGTTATATTGTTTCTAAACAATCTTGGAAGAGGATGGAGATTTACTTTTTTTAAAAAAATAAAAAAGTAATTTGATTAAAAATAAAATTGCAAACTAAAAAAGAATAAAAAATACAAGGTTGAGAAAAGAAAGAAAATAAAAAATAGGAAATAAAAAGTAAGAACGTAGTAAAACAAAACAAAAAATGCAGAGAAATGACTTCTCCCTTCATCACAAGCATAAATGATATTAGCAACATTATCTTATCTTAAAATATAATAAATAATCTCTTTTTCTCTTATGCCATCTCTTACCTGTAAATAAACTATTAAAGCCTCACCATTTCAATCCTAATGTAACCAAAATCCATTAAGGAAGACTAGAGATAACATATCGATTTGAATTTTTGATCAAATAAACCAACTATGTATTCCTTCCTTTTACTTCTAACAATCTTAACCTTTAGGACAAGTAGTATTCTAGAGATTTCTTTTCATTTTATCCTTGTCTCTTTTCACAAAATTATTCAAAACTTTAAGAAGCCCCTTTTTGTAAAATTATTTAGGTCATCCTCTTCATTTGTTAAGCCCTTTTAAAAATGAAGACATCAACTGATTCCTTTCCTATGTCCAGTGTGAGATCATTTTTTTCATATTTTTTCTTATAGCCTGTCATTTTTAAATCCACTTTCAAATCAGTCTCAATCTTGCCAGACAAAACTTGTTCCACTTCCATAACATGTTTTAAGCACATTATATATAGAGAGGGAGACACTCTTAAATAAACTTCTGGATCCATTGTTCCAAACTATTCTTTAATATCTCCAATGTTAACAACTTTTTTACTTCATTCTATACTTGTAATTAAAGTTTGAGTGTTATTCCTTTAATTGTAATATTTAATTTATTCTAGTTCTTTATAATTAATTCTAAAATCTTATTTCAAATTTATCTGGATCCTTAGTCTATTTCTAACTTTATAAAATCAAAATTTTAATTACTCTTTTGCTATTTATTAAAAAAACCCAATTCCTTAAATTTGTATTTAAATATTATTTTTCTAAGTGTTGAAGAAAACTTACTAGTTGGTATAAAGTATATCAATGCAAAGGCTCCTAAAAGCTGAAACAAAATTAATAAGCAATTTCCAAAAGTGATTAGAAATCCTTTCAAAACTGCTGACTGTGGTTTGAACAAGATAGCAATAGCAATAACACTTAGTCGCTTACTCTACAGCCCTCTCAGAGTAGTTTACAGAGTTGGCATATTGCTCCCAGCAATCTAGGTCCTCATTTTACTGACCTTGGAAGGGTGGAAGGTTGAATCAACCTTTTATCAGTCAGAATTGAACTGCTGGCAGTTGACAGAATTGGCTTGAGATACTGCATTCTAACCATTGTGCCACCATGGCTCTTTCCTGATCTCCCAATAATCAAATTTTGCCAGAGACCATTGCATTATGATATTCTCATGAGGAGGAACATTTAGATTTTTTATAGGGCTCGGCAATCCCTTTCCTGAGTAGTTCTTGATTATGGTAGAAGAGAGAAATATAGTAAGAGCCTTGCTGGAATAGACCCAAATTCCATCTTGATCAGCATTCTATTACCCATAATGATAATCCAGGAACTGGAGTTTGCATAATGCTTTATTGGGTAATGCATGATAAAAATACTATTAATTCTGCTCCACTGCCAAGATAAAAGGCACACTTTTATGGAGAGTAAGGGAAAGACTGAAATAAGACAAGTCTGCAAAAGCAACATTACTCGGTCAAAAGACAACATAAATTACAATTTTCAAAGTGCCTCAAAGGAATTAAAAGCAACAATATGAACCCCATCTAGTGCATATTTATTACTGCTGTACAACTTTTGCCCATATTTCCTTTTTCTGCTTGTCATCCAGTGTGTAAACAACTCTGGCACACGGTGGGGACGGGGACAAGGGGGAACAGAATGGCATAAGCGGCATTGCCTCATTGCAACACAAAGCCCACTCCTTTTGTACATATATTGTGACATCACAAATATAAAGGATATAGAGCTTACTGTGTAATAAAATGGCACTCCATTTGTAATTTGTACAAAACATACCAAGGGGTGAGGGCAGAGGGGGTATTCAGCAGGTTCTGACCAGTTCTGGAGAACCAGTAGTGGAACTTTTGAGTAGTTTGGAGAACCGGTAAATACCACCTCTAACTGGTCCTGCCCCCATCTATCCTCTGCCTCCCGAGTCCCAGCTGATCGGGAGGGAATGCAGATTTTGCAGTAACCTTCCCCTGCCACGCCCACCAAGCCACGCCCACACCCATAGAACTAGTAGTAAAAAAAATTTAATCCCACCAATGGTTGAGGAACTTCAAACCATGGTTTTACCTACCTTTTTAGCTAGGGGGAGAGCCTTCTCTGTGGGAGCCCCTTCCCTCTGGAGTGAGCTGCCCCCGGAGCTTCGTATAATCCCCGACCTCCGGTCCTTCCGACGCGCCCAAAAATGTTGGCTTTTCCAGCAAGCCGGCCTGGCCTGAACAAAACAAAACAAATTATTGATTACTGTTAATTTTAATTCTTTTAAAAAATGTGTCATTGTCAATTTTATTTGGGTTTGGGATATTCTATTTAAATTTTTTTTTAACTTTTGTATCGTGTGTTTCTTTTAATGTTGTAGGCCACCCTGAGTCCTTGGGAGAAGGGCGGCATATAAATCAAATAAACCTAAACCTAAACCTTTTAATGCTCAACCATTGTTGTGATCAAGCCCACCACAAGGCAAGCTCAAGTCAAATGAGACTTCATTTTCTTGTCGATATTTTGCTGCATGGCTTGTTTTCTCTTCTATTTTGCCCTTTCCAAATTGAACCTTAAACCCCAGTGTGGGTTGAACCAAATCCTATTGCCTCTGGATCTCAAAGAGCCAAATGTTAAGGAAGGATGACCATCTCCCTCTCAGTTCTCCAGTTGGATTTAAATCGATTCACACAGTCCTAATATTTCTGAAAACGCTGCAAAGCGCCCAGAGGGTTCGTCTCCTTGAACTGCTTAAACAGTCCCGTCTTCCGGAAGGCACAGCAGGTCTGCTTTGAAAGATATCCCTGTTTTTTGCAGTGTGCAACTTCTACAGGTGGAACCTCTACCCAGACGGCCAATGAAGTCATTGCGGACACACTCACATGCACAGGATGCTTTAGTCCTTTGAGAAAAGCCGTTGCTTGCCAGAAAGCCCTTTTAAAAGTACTTTTGCAGAGCCCTATTATTTATACGTTGTTTTGAAATTCTGAAAGAAAATTCAATTAAATTGTTAAGGATACTTAATTAAGGACATTTAATTAAACAGATATTTAACACATCCTAGGAACAAAGCACAGAAATACCATCTAGGCAGAAATGAGCAGGAGCCCCAGTTAAAGAAAGCTCCGGAAGAACAGATTAGCTGGCACAAAGAGCTTGTAAGACTTGGCACCAGTGGTATACAAAGCAGAAAGATTCGTTTGATATGCCAGGTTTGCACATCAGAATGATTTCCCCCTCGCTCCCCCAAATTTTACTGTTGGAGGACTCTGGTTGTTGTTGGTTTTCCTTCTTTATTTTGAAGTAATGATGAGTTATCTATAGCTGAGAGTTGATATTATTATACTTGGACCCACCCCAACTTTCCACTCTGGCAAGCGTTCAAAACAGCTAACAAAAGCAGAATGGGAAAAAGTTTAAACGTGATTAACATGAACACAGAGGCTACAATCATTTAATAATTAAAAGGCTGGTGGCTCTTTACAGGTTTTCCAAAGCCATCGGAAAGGATCTTGCTCACATCTGCTGTTCAGAGAGGGGGGATGAGAGAGAAGGATCATGGATTAACATCTTAAAGCCCTGTGAAAAGGAAGAGGTCTTCCATTCATCTGCAGATCAGAGGCTTCTGAGCCACAGAGTGGAAAAGAAAGGGTCTGCGGTGGTTTGAAAGGCACATTTGCCCAGAGGGACACAACCCAACCCCCATTCAGGTATACATCAAAAGGACCAGAATAATTAAGGAACATCCTTGGCAGGCTAAAAAAAGAGGAGGGCTTTTAAGGTCATAAAACAAGACAAAACAAAGTAAGATGTGACATCATCAAATTGTAAAATTCACATTTATTACTATCAGCCTGAATCAATGCACTGCAAGAAATTTTCATTGAAGGTTATGAACTGTAATCTACCATATTAATCTACTGTAAATTGATATATTTTAAAAAAATTTCCAGTCCAGGTAGAGTGACTATCCCTGAGGCATCAATCTGCCTCTATGCCCAATGGAGGATTAGAACCCAGATCTCCCACTCCTGCTCCATATTAACCACTATGTCATGCTACTTCATTTTTAAAACCCTGTAATCCCTTAATTATTCAGGCTAAAGTCAGGGTGACTGGATGAAGCTGAGAGTTTACTCCCCGGATGCCCTTCCTGATGCCATGCAGAGTTCGCAGCAGATGTTTCTTTTTTTGTACTCTAGGAATGAAATATCTGCTGCTATCTAGGATTGAACTCACAACCTCCCAAGTAGGAAGCAAGTGTAAAACTGGACCCATAAAACCCAGAATAATACTAAGATAGAAAATGAAACATAGAAACAAAACACAACAGGTAACTCCCAGTGAAGCCAATTCCATTGCCTGGGTGGCACCCAGTTGGGGTCTCCTTTCACATCCCTGTTAAGTTGCCCATCAAAGTGGTGCCCATTTTACCTACTCATGGTTGCCCACTTTGGAACTGCTGGGTCAGCAGGAGCTGGAGCATGTGCCAGTAGCTCAACCTGCCCCATGGCAGACCTTGAACGTAAACCTGCCAACCTTCAGCCCCGCATCCTAACCTCATAAGCCACCACACTCCCCAGTGAACCTAGGATAAACCAGGCGCAATGTGCTGCTCCTCCCTAGGAGCCCCCACTGATCAGGGGTGGCTTCCTGTGCCAGTTGGTATCAGTTCGCTTCAGGTGCACTTTGCTTGCGCATGAGAAGAAGACTGAAAATTGTTCTGCACATGCACAGAAACATGCCAGCAATGGCAGAAGAGACCAGGGAACCGGCTCGGGGATCACTGCTGGTTCTGTGACCCAGGCCAGATCACCACTACTGGTTCGGCCAAACTGGGCCAAACCAGGATCAACCCACCCCTTTAGACGACCTGCAATGCCAGGGCTCTCACAAAGGGCAGTTTCATATATAGCGTATGACAATCATTCAATCTGGACATAATCTGGAAATCATACTATGGCTTGGCACAGACGTATTTGTCTGATCGCCTTAGGTGGTCCACATTTACAATTGAAGCTACTGCTATCTTATGCGCATGCCAGGTATTAAAAGTTAAGATTTTAAGAAAAAAAATAAACTTAAAATTCCTGTCTGAACTGAGACAAGCATAGAGCTTGCAAGCGTAAGAAAGTTAGCCCCCACCCATCTTCTAGAAGAATGAAATATTCTAGGAAAAAGGCAGAATATATTTCCCTGGACGAGAACAGGAGAAACATGTTTTTAAGATAAAGCAGCTCCCTGCCCCCCCCTTCTCTCTCTCTTTCTCTCTCTCTCTCTCACACACACACACACAAACGTTAATTTTGCCCACAAACCCAAAACCCACGTGGTCCTGTCCACCATTAAGCCATCTTTCGAAGCACTCTCCATGTTTCCAGTGTCTTCCTTCCCACTCGGAACTGAGTCCAGATGGATATTTCTTCTTCCAACACAAGCTATACTTTTTGAACCGTAGACCATGTCTTTCTCTTTGGAGATTTCCCTTCTTCTCTGCCCTTTTACCTTTTTCTCCCAGGATTGACAAATGGACAAGTGTTCCTGACTCTGAGGGTGCACACAGGTAAATGTACATAGGCATTAATGTTTTATTCATACACACACACACATACTGAAATCTTATATGCAAAGCTAAAGCACGGAAGTACACATACTTGCAAGTATAACAGGCAGCTTTTTCTTTTTTAAACCTTTTCTATCTCTTCCACTCTAACTTATTTCTCTTTATGAGCTCTGCTGAAAGAGCAGAATTGTTAAAATATTTGCTAAGGATAGAGAGTTCTGTAGCTTTGAATTCCAGATAAAAATATCTTATTTTTAAAACTACATTTTCCCCTTTCACTCTGGCCTTTAAAAATTT
This sequence comes from Thamnophis elegans, assembly GCF_009769535.1. Lineage (NCBI taxonomy): Eukaryota > Metazoa > Chordata > Lepidosauria > Squamata > Natricidae > Thamnophis > Thamnophis elegans. The sequence goes on from NC_045546.1 coordinate 87,442,707, forward strand.
AAAGGTGTACTCTTTACTATTTTTCTCTGCCTTTAATAGTAGAATTTTTAAAAACCCCTGGACTTATTTTAAGTAGGAAAACTAGTTGTTCAGGAAAAAAATACATCGGCCAGATATTGAGCTGAAAACCTTCTCTTTGCTAAGCAAACACTTTAACTACTCTTCTGTTTCAGAATGCTGGAAAAGAAAAGAAAAAAACTATTAGCATTTAATATTTGGCTCAATTGCATGGACAATCCTTCATCTGCAGACTAACCAATGAACTTGCAAGACATTGAACGGTTGAAGGTGACATAAAAGGGAAAAGCATATTTTGGAAGTGGAGCAGAGAAACTATCTCTAATATTGCTTTGAAGCTGTGTTGGGAATCAAGAGAAAGTGATGTATTCAATTTATGCCCTCAACAAACATTTGGTGATGGGAGGAAGCTAGTGCAAATAAAGCCTTAGATCAGCAGATCAAAGCCATTAGATAGAGATAGGAAAAATACTAATAGATAGAGCATTTTAAAATCCATACATTTCAAGTATAACAATTTGTGCTCTGACAGCTATAAACCTCAAAAATAACCGAACCTCTGCCTTCTCTGACCCAAAATGAATGCTGAATGGCAACTAATGAAATAGGTACATGAGTGACATTTGTACGCTTTTGCAAGAATGACACATGTGTTGGAAATTGGGAAACATGAGGGGCATTTGTTTCTATACACATTCATTCATAAAAAATAGATATGTCTCCTTAATAGAAACAATCGTGACAAATTTTGTTTTATATCCACTGAAATAGAATCGCATAATTTTGCATCCATCTATGCAGTTCAACCTCTGTGTTGCTCAGTTCAAAAGTCAATCTGATGTTATATTTTAGCTGGCAGAACAAATGTACTTTTATGAGTCTTTACAGAAGGGATAATTCCAAAGCTGTGACAAACGGATCAAAAACTTGTTCTCTGCTAAACAAAAGAGACCTTCAGAAAATATTCAGCATGGCACTGATAAACTTAAGTTCCCCAATGAATGATGCACCCTTTGAATCTCATTTTTGATGTCTTGCTTTCAACAGACTGCAAAATACATATTGTTGAAAGCAAAATTTAGACTTGAATCTGGGCAAACAATTTGTAGATAAGACACACACAACATTGAATTAATGATTTTTTTTAATATCTTTTTACATTAGAGGATTCTCCAAATACTTAACTTTTATTCTTCCTTTTAGCTAGACTTGACAGAAAATTCAAAGATCCTCCAAAGTTTTGCTCATTTGTACTTACAATTCTGAAATTTTATCAGGGGGTTTTCAAACAAGGAGAAGGGTATGCCCATTCACACTATGTTTTCCATGTCACTCTGAGACAAAGGAAATAAATTCTATCCTATCCTATCCTATCCTATCCTATCCCATCCCATCCCCATCCCCATCCCCATTTCCATTCCCTACTCTACTCTATTCTATTCTTTACTGTAAGGATCTTTATTTAGCATGTGTACTTTCTAATCTAACAAATATCAATACTAGACTGATATGTTTTATTATACTTACATTTTATTTGAGTGGCAAATGAAATCACACTGGAAATTGCTAGGTTTCTTTTGAGCTCATATCATTGATAGATGGAAGGATTAATAAACACATTATTTTAGGTTTGCACTTACTGTATGTTCTATTATCACCTAAGTCAGTTTGATACACAAAATTACTTTTAAAAAAATATATGGGCAGACACTATTTTGAAATCTGCAAGTCTCCCAATTAAAGTAATCTTTTTTAGGCTTCCTGTGGTGACGTCATTGTGCTTGGAGCTGAGGAAAGGGAGTTCTCCTAACCTCTAACTAACTTCTTCGTTTGAGCTCATTTCTGAGCGCTGTGGATCCTGAAATAAAAGAATTTTGACCTTAGGAGGCCACGATTTGCAAGCAGGTTGGCATTCATTCCTATGGGATGATAAAAATTAAATACACAAATACTTTCAAAATCATTTAATTAAAAGAGTGTTTCTGCAAAATTGGCTCAAAATCAAAAAAAAACCACTATGTGAAAATCCCGAATTGCCTATCACTGTCACAGCAGCGTCACGTGACACATTGGGACTTTTATTTCCCCTTCGCTAAACTGGGCGTGTCATCCAGTGGTGTGGTTGTGGCCAGTGCATGACACATCCAGCCCATGGGCCAGGAGTTTGGCATCCCTGCTCTAGACAGTCATTGGGCAGCCTTTCATTTTTAAATGTTTATTATGACTTTCTTTCTTTAAAATGTCTAAAACCCTATGCCACAGAATCAAAGAATCATAAGTGTTCCAGTACAGAAATGCAAATTATCTGGAATTCACTCCTACCTGTCTTTCTCTCTTACTGACAGGGAATCTGCAGCTTTCCAGATGTTGATAATGATTCTAACACCCCCAATCTTTGCTATAGGTCACCGTGGCTGATGGGCATTAGAAGATGACTAAAGAATTTTCTCTCTCCTAATATTGGATGCTGAAACAGGTTTAATTTGTTAAGCAGCTGACCATTTTTAATTTCCACCTAAATGAAGAGCTGGCACAAATGTGCAAATTAGTAAACTGAGTGAGTGAGAATCACATTGCATGCTTTGGGGGGAAATGATCTGTCAGATAGAAGTGGTAATAGTGAAGAAAAAATGTGTTTGGGAAAACGTGTGGCAGTTCACAAGGAAATCTGGAAATAATGGTTTGAAGCAGATCTGGGCAAGCAGAAACTTTCATAAGCAAGCAATACATATGGAAGTGCTAATAGGTTGTCTTCAGGTGATAAAAAAAAAATTCAGCTGTCCGGTTTCAAAGTTGAAATAGAATACGTTTTACATTATTCAAAGTTAACGAGGGAAATTTATTTCTAAGAAGTGAATGTTATTCAACGGTTGAAATTCAAGAAGGAAGGAGTCTACTTCCATTCCCCACCATCCAATCAGCGCTGAAGAAGCTTCTTGGATGAGAAGTGAAACGTCTTCAAAGAAAAAACAAGGAAGTCCAGTTGCTTCCTGAAGAAAAGCACCTTTGGGACAACGATGACCAGGATGGCTGAGAATCTCCATAGACCTGAAGGAAGGTTCTATATCTGCAAACAGGTGATAGTTCCTGGGGCTCTGAGAGTGACTTGATGCTGAAATGTGGTGGACCCTACAAGGATCTGATTACTTCCTATCCCTTGGATCAATTTGCTATACCTCTCAGCTTTTGAAATCAAAATATATAAATTTGTTTCTTTGAAAACAAAAATAAAAGGAACCCCAAAGCAGAGCTGGTGTGTAAGGATTCACTCAATAACACTGTGATAAAGATGCAGGTGTGAGCAGTTGTTAATCTAGTCTGTATAATACGTCCTACTTTTCGGGCCCTTATATTTTATGATTTCTACACAAATAATTGTTGCATATTCTCTGAAAGATAGTATATTTAAAAGATGGTACCTAATTAAAAAAGTTTTAAAAATTAATGATTTACTGAATAACAGAGCTATTCTGTAGAACAGAGAAGATTCATTTTGAAACTGAGAACATCAGGATAGTTTTCTTCTCGATATTCAAGTGTCACAAGAATCTAAAAAAATATATAGTAAAATATAAACAACTTTTATTTTAGGTCAGGATTTTCAGTCATTATTTAATGAACAGATACATTAATAAATCTATTCATGTAGCTTTATGGGACCTTCTAAACATTTTTTTTTCCTTTTTCAGATCATATGTTCTGAGCTAGAATGCTGACAAATCTTTAAGAAGTCCTTTGTCTTTTCTCTAACAAAAGTGTTTTGTTTTGTTTTTAATTAATATTTTTTACTGTAAACTCATCAGTGGTGGGATTCAGCCAGTTTGTACCTATTCGGGAGAACTGGTTGTTAACTTTCTAAGCAGTTCGGAGAATTAGTTGTTGGAAGAAATCACATTTTGTTCTTTTTCCACTTTCCAGGGCTAATCCTGTAAGGAAAGCAGGAAGGAAACATTCTGGTGTTGTTTCTAGATTAATCTTTATTGCCCTGCTTACAGAAACTGCCTCTCCAGTTAACCCTTATTAGATTGTAACAGCTAAGGTGAAGTGTCCATCAACGTGAGTGACATTGAGTTGGCCATGCCCACACAGTCACATGACCACTGAGCCCCACCTACCCAGCTGGTCATTAGGGCAGAAAACCGGTTGTTAAATTATTTGAATCCCACTGTCATTATTATCTCCTCTTTCGTGGTTTATCTTGAAAGCACCTTCTATAAAATCTGCTACCATATATGGGTCAAGAGAAGAAAGAAAAAGAAAGAAAGTGTGTCTCGCTCATTAACAGAAATATTCAAAATGGAACTTTTTGCTAATATGGAGATATTTTTTGAAATAAAAAATTTGCCAAAATCAACAAATCAAACTGTTCTTGAAATCACAGCAACTTTGAGAATTCTCTCCTCCCCACACCACATTTTTTCTCTTCTGTACCACAAATGGGAAAAAATTACAATCCTATTTTTTTCTTTGTAATCACACTGTTCTTGCTATTTTTAAGCACAGCATAGACTTTTGAAAATCTCCCCCATTTGGGTCTTTCTTCTCACCCATTTTTTTCATTTTTCTCTTGAAATAAATGAATATCATTGTTCTTCGGAGATTCTAAATGAACACACACACACACACACACACACACACACACACATGTACAACAGTAGCTGAATTTCTTAAAAGATCTACTTTCTTGCTTTCCTGAACTCAAAATGAGACCTCCTTCCACTGTTGGGCTTCAGCTTGACTTTGTAAAAGTATGATTTTTATGTTCATAATTTTCCAAAGTGCTTTTTTTTTCCTAATTAAGAATGTGGAGGTAATAATGCTCACCTGTAGTGCCCCTTTGTGAACAGATGTACATTAAAGGGCTTTTAAACATAAATGTATGGCTAATGCTTTCTTTCTAAAAAAAACCCCCTATTTTTAAAGAACTGCATTGTTTTAGCAGTGGTGAAACAAGGCAAAACCTTAGGAGGTCAAAATACACAGGTGAAATATGTCTGAGAGAAGGAGAAACCATTTTTCATTTCTGTTCTCCAGCACAAAGCTTAAAGTGATAGAAAGAGGCAGAAGGAGAGATGGTTGCCAGGCCATGGAATTGGAGCATGTTATTCCTGAGACTTTTTGAAGAAGTGGGGGAGGAAAGAATAACTGTCAGTCCTGCCAGGTAAACCAGATAGGAGATGAGATAAGAGTAGCTAATTCTACTTTATTGAGAGGCTACATTAAAAGAATCTTGCAAGTCCGGAATACAAAGTTCCCTCCACCATTTTTAATTGGTTGAGCCATTAGGGGAGGCCATTCCTAAATTTCTTTCTCTGACCATTAATACGCGTGTCACTCCTGCTTCTCTTGCTAGGCAGTCTCTCTTCCCCTCATCCCCCCCCCCAATGCCATCCACATGTTCCTTTAAAATTTAATCAAAATGAGAAAACAACTACAGCATTTTTTTACAGGACTCCCAAAATCTTCTGCAATTTTTCCTTTTATTTAAAGAATTGCAAATGCTGTGGATTAAACTGAGAACATATCAAATCACTGTTCCACTTCCTGCCATGACTCAGCATCTGGCTGATATGACTATCAACACCTGTTTATTATTTAAACCCAAAAACTGAGGAGGCGGATCCTTCAAAATCATATAGAAAAGAACTACGTGATCACATCTTACGGTTCCAAGAGATTATAAATATCATCCTCATCCCTTAATAAAATCATCAGTTTAGGTTCTAAAATAATTTCTAGCATCACACGGACAAATTTTCCTTCTGTAAAATGCATTTTTTTTAGACTCTGAAATAAGTTTTTAAGGTCTCTCCAACAAACTTTACTAACTGAATATAATCATAGATTGTATTTTATGGTGATCTACATTTTTCTGGGAATGCTGAGGATGACTGGAAAGGCTGTTCATTCAGCTGCACTCAAGATATTAGGTTCTTCTACTTGCAAACATCATGACTGGTTCAATGAGAATGAGGTGAACTTTCTTCTTGATAAGCATCACCTTCATCATGTCCTTCGGAAGGACTTATTAGATGCAGCCAAGAAAATCACACCTTTACCAGTATTCCTAGGACAGGCCAAAATACATGGATCAAATGTAAGATGCCCTGCTGAGTTCCAAGGCAGATGGACAACTGAGATGTGCTGACCTGTCAAATCATCACCTTTTGCAATCTTCTGATAAGCAAAGCCAAGGAGGAATCCGATTCACTTAACCGTGTCACTAACTGAGCAACTACAGTTAACAACTGCAGCAAGAAAGCTCATAAAATGGGGCAAAACTGTCAACTGTCTTCTCTCAGGGTCTATAGCAAACAGACTCCTCAAAGAACAGTTTTATTGAATATATCATATTGGCATAGGCTGGTGAAAACCCACGCTGAATATTCCCATGGTTTTCACCTCATTAAAAGTAAAAGGTTTTTTTTTCCTTCCCCCAAACAACCAGTCATATGGTCCAATCAAGGTGCTGTCCGGTTGCCTGGTAACTTCACTCCTCCTCTCCCTGACCACCTGTGGGAGTGTCCTTGGTGCGCCTGTACCAAGGCATACCTGCCGGAACCGACCACTGCAAAATACCTACATAAAAAGGCAAAATTCAAATATAATGGGATGAATTCTTTTCTCTCTTCCTTTCTTTTGTTCTGCATCTGAAAGGCAGCTAAATGTGTAAGTAGGTTCATCCCTGATCATCAAGCTGCCGTTTAGCTACTTTTCTAGGAAATCTGCTTCACAGTGTTACTCAATAGAAGCTGATATCAGAGCATGAAAGACAATTCATGATTTCCAGTCTCTTCTGACCGCAGTGAATGAAGGTATCCTTTGACCCATTGAAAGAGATCAAGCTTTTCACAGTTGCTTCAGATCAGAGGTGGGAGCTGTGCTACAAAGCAGAGGAACATACTGTTAGAGGGTAGTTGATCCCAATATTACCATCACAATGTTCAAGAGAGGCAGCTTTTTCAACGCATCTGGCTCAGCGCAGTTGGCTGATGAAAAAGATTGCCGGTTCATGCTGCCACTTCCAAAGGAAAGACCTGGTTTTTTCCCCCTCTTAATATTTTTTAGAAGATCAAATGACACTGTAACCTCTTTTCTAAAATCACAAGTCAACATGCCTTGGAAAATAGCTGCATTTTAGTATAATATGGTTATATCTTCAAAAAATGGCCACTTCAAATCTTCCCATACTTGAGAAGGTACATTCATTTTGTATGTTCAGGTACAAAGATACATTTCAGGCAGCCGACTTCTATTCAGCTATTCACTCAAACAGTTCAAAAGGAGCCTGGATGCTGACACAATATTTCATCTCGCATTTGTAGCATTATAGCATTTGGCTCCGTGCTTAACACTTCTTCAGACATTTATACATCTTGTGCAAAGATATAAGAAGACAACATCTTACTCTTTTCATAATCAGAGAGGTGCCTGATTATGGAAGCCTTTGATATGCTAAATATCCAAGACACTTGGTGATATTGGGAGTTTGCATACATTTCCACATTATTATTTGTTATTTGTAGACTTTCTAAGCATTTCTCGTTCAGGCAAAAGCCAGGAATTAGGCTGAGTTGCTTTGAGCAAAATGCCCTGGATAAGATGCTCTAACCTATGGCAATTGCAAAATGGATCTGGGTGACACAACTGATAGGACAATGAGCAACGGCAAGGAGTGGGGGGTGAAATAAAAGAGAAAGCTATAGTGGACATTTTTTTTTTCGTTTTTCGTTCTTTTCTAGTATGAAGAAATTCATTATGGATGATAGAATGGTGAGGCTGCAGGAAAAACATTTTAAAAATAATATGGGGCAAATTACACTGACTTTTCATGGGCAGTTAGATTGTTTTATTATTGAATACTGTAATACTTTTATTACCTTATTTTCCTGCACTATTGAACAGTTATGCAAAAAAAGAGAAAGAAAATGGAAGGAAGGAAGGAAGGAAGGAAGGAAGGAAGGAAGGAAGGAAGGAAGGAAGGAGGTGGGAGGGGAAGGGACAGAGGGAGGAACAGGGACAGCAATAAAGACTAGAACTTGTAGAAATAGGTCATGGATAGGGTTGTGACCACTCAAAAATATTTCTAATACAATAGAAAGATGTGTCAACTACTTCCTACATTTCACAATGAACACAATTCATTTTATCTTCTGAATAACTTAATAGCACTCTCCAAAATAGGGGGAAAAAATAAAAATCCAAATGCTTACTTAACCAGGAATGTCTAAAACCTTGACAGAATGTTTTAAAATTTGGAAATGGATGGATAAATTCAAAGGCAGGCAGATGTTTGTAAAAAAGTAGATTATGTGATATGTTGCAGGGAACATTTGTTCATTTGTTTTATATTTTGTAGCGAGGAACTCGACTGTGATAATGCTTTAGAATGTGACTTTTCTAAAGCAAAGATTTCCCCCGCATGCTTCTTTTAATATATTGCTCACTTTTATTACCTATAAGGTAATAATGTGTTTCATCTTTATTAATCATCAAATTACTTTGCATAATGCAGCCATTCCCAGCAGGAATAATATAAATAGTGATTAAAAGTTAGCAGATAATACATTTGTCCCAATACCCTAGTAATTTGTAGTAATCTCTCGGAACAGAATATTATTACATAATTTGAGGTGTTAACTTTATAAGAAGCATTAAAAGCTGCATGTGTTACACTGCACTGTAAGGTTTTTTTTTTAAGTAACAATGTGGGTATATCTTGCTGAGCTTTCTTAGTTAAGCAACATAAATCTCCAATCCATAGCTCCATTCTTTTATTTATTGTTCTTTGTTTTGTTTTATTTGGTATGTTTTAAATTTAACTTTATCTTTGCATTCCAGAGACTTCGTCAGAGTAATTGCCTATCACAGCCACTTTAGCACAGGAAGGGGCCATTAATTTTCCCAAGGGGCCACATGGGAATCTGGGACTGTTATGGAGGACTGCTAGCATTGTCTATGTACCCCACAACCCCACCCCACTGCTGCCACTGTCCTGCTCATCCCCACTGCTGCCCCCCTGCCCAGCCCTAGAATGGCATCACCCATCCCCAACAGCACCTGCCACCACCACGGCCACCTCCCAGATGCCCCCAGAATCACGGCTCAACAGTGGCTGCCAGCAAATGTGGCCCATAAAATATCCAAGGCTACTCTAGCAGTAGCTGAAAGCTCATATTTCATCTTGTTTTTAAAACACTTTACCTGGCACCACAGTTCACTTTATTAGCATAAATATATATATTAAACCTTATAAGAAAGTAGCTGAACATTGGCTAAACATTTTTTTAAAAAAAATATATTCTCATGTACAATTTAGCCTTTTCAGATTCAGGCATCTGGTGTTCAACACACATTAGAAAAATATTTTTGGAATCCACATAAATTGAACGCATTGCCTGTGAATCATTCTGCTTTTTATATTATGTGCTCAATTTAAAAGTTCAAACAACGCAACAAATCTGATTCATTCTTAGTCTCCTCATCCATAATTTCCCAATTTTCCAGTGAAAAATTCAATCTATTTGAGGTAGCTTTAGAGATACAGATCTATACAAATGACGTGCATATATATACATAGAGGTCATTGATTTATAACCATTCAGAATTAGAAACAAAAAGGCACTTTTATCTGTTTTAAAACATCACCCCTGCCAGTCACATGACTGCATTTGGGGCACTTGGCAACTGACTCAGTTTATGACCAGTTGCAGTGCCCCACAGTCATGTGAGACATGGTTACACAGTGGTTAGAATGCAGCACTGCAGGCAGCTACTGCTGACTGCCGGCAGTTCAGCAGTTCGATTCTCACTGGCTCAAGGTTGACTCAGCCTTCCATTCCTCCAAGGTTGGTAAAATGAGAACCCAGATTGTTGGGGGTAATATGCTGACTCTGCAAACTGCTTAGAGGGGGCTGTAAAGCACTTGGTCTTATATACAGTAGAAGTGCTATTGCTATTGCTACTGCTTTGACCTTAATTTCTGACTTTTTTGTCAGTTTCCAGAAAAATCAGACTTTCAGAAGACTATGCTGTTCACTTAACAACTATGTGATTTGCTTAATGACTACCACAAAAATGTCAACGAACAAACAAAACCCTCATGGTTGAAGTTGGGTGCTTCACCGTTCAGCCACAAGGACTTATAACCAGATTTCTGGTCCCAATTGTGGTTGTAAGTCCACTTACAACACACACACACACATACACACACACATACACACAAAATAAATAACAACAACAACAATTTAAATATTCAATAGAGAATGGCAAATTGGACACAGAAGATTGGAAGGGAATTACTGACATCCACAAAAGAAGGTAAATTTTGACTGTACAGTGGTAATTATGATATAATAAATCAAAAAACAGCAACGTCCAGAGCAGTTTATATCAGTGGTCCCCAAACTTTGCAGCTTGGCAGCCAATCTGGGAGGAGCAGAAGGGAACTGGACCTTGCAAGTGGTGGATGAGGGATTGGGGACCCCTGGTTTATATGACTGAAGAATGAACACATATGAACTAATTAGAAATTTAAAGATAAATAATAGGTGAATAATTAACAGAAGAAGACATAGAAGTAAGACAACTACAATTTATCTTTACCAGCATAATAATTAAACTTTGGTTTCATGGCAATTAATTAGTGATACTTGGGTTTATTGTGATTACCTTAAATCTCATAGATTTTATGGGTCTGTACTAAATAAACATTGAGATCTTAAAGCAAAGAACAATGAATGCAATTTTTTTTTTAAAAAAAATAAGACCTGTTTCACAATGACTACCGTAGAGGAAAAGGCCACATTATGGTAATTCACGGTCACGGGAGCTTTGGGTATCCAGGAGCATTAGTTTAACCTGCCTTTTGTTAGTGAAAGGTCAGTATTTGTTTTAAGACATTTACTCCAGTTATTTTCTTCTTCTCTTGACTGATGAAATCTCCAAAGGGAAGTGCCAACAGCCACAGAGGAGATGAAAATTATTATATTTTGTTTCTTTCCTTTATGTTGAAATGCACCACATATATACAAATATAGAACTGGCATAATCCTAAATACCAATGCATTTTACATACCTAATTAGATTGCGTTGATACTAATGTAGTCATCAGGTGTCTACTAGTGTTGGTACCATGAATTTTCTGATGACAATAGTACTGCAACTCTTCTACTTCTTCCTGATGGTACTACTCACTATTTTTCCTAACAAAGAAATTATGCAGAAAAAATGGCAGCTTCCATTAAATTTGTGCTCTCCGTCCATGAGGTACTGCAGATTAATCTTAAGCAGTGAAAGCAATTGTTCACAATTGGTTTCAACTACTGAGTTAAATAGAATTGCTATGGTAATTCACAGTTTACTCAAGATCAAGAGATAATAATGACCCAAGCATTCAAACCAAACAGAGCTTCAAACATTTAAATGAGCATTTAAACAGGAGTACACAGAAAAATAGTCCAAAATCAGTCCATAGTTCCAGGGTAGTCAGCCAGCCCTGAGGTCAAAATTTCATAGACAAGATCCACATCAATGTTATCCAATCCGTTGTTTCCAACTAGACTACATCATAGGTCAAGTTTGCCTCTTAAATCAAACTCTAGCCAGCTGTGATCAATAAAGAGATTTACTTTCCTGCAGAGTGAGAAGCTTCATGGAACATCTCTGCTTTGTCTCCTCTCCTGGCTATTCGCTGGGCGTGGGACCTTACCTCAGATCCACCTGCCTGTTGCAGCCATGTAGGTGCTTATATGCCTAATCAACTTCATGCAACTCTTGGATTTATGTCTCCTGAGCTCTACCTCACTGTAGCTCTGTCAAAGTCTTTTATCAAGCAAAGTATTTGGAGATTTCTTTTGTGAGTCTCAGTTTTTCAAAAAGATACACGTATCTTTGAGATATATATTTCCCATTTCTTTTATAATCTGGATGAAGATCATAGGAGATTGCACCTTCCCATGGCTGTCAGTGAAAATCAGCTAGCACTGGATGAGAAAGTTCTGAGGATGACCAGAACTCTTCTCAATCTCTTTTCAATCTCCAAATCCTGTGGCACTTTTTTGGATTCAAGGTTTGTTTTTTGTTTGTTTTTTAGCTGTGGCACTTTCAAATTCTGCTGCCACACTATTGCTAAGAACAGCACATGGGTTCCTTGTATGGATGTTACTTGCAATGAGGAGAGACTAATTCCACATGTTACTAGCAGTTACCTCTTTCTTAAGGAGGTATAGGAGACAATTTTTGCCCTCCAAAGATGATTGATGACGCAAGACTGGGAAATGTCATTTTTTTAAAAGTTGTTTTGGGAATCATGAAAGCAAAATGAGTATATTTTAAGGCCTCTCATTTGTTTCTTGGCTTCATCACATTAAAAGTTTACATATGCAGCTAATTATCATTTCTAAGCTACCTTCAGAGAATTTTATTGTAAAGATAGCTTGCAAAGATCTATAAATAAATGAACAAAACACATCTGTAAATATTACTTTGAAGTTCAGAAGAGATTATGTTCCTGCTATGTAAGTCTTGCAGTGTTCCCATATGAACTAATGTTTATAACCTCTCATCAAATTTAACAATATTTGACAATCGTATGTAGAATTTTTCACCTATATTCACTGACATTATAACAAGAAACTGTTTTGACCAGGATTTGAACAAGAAGCCTGTTCTACCATACTATATTTGTTTGCTTTCCACTGGGATCTTTATAAAAACAAATAAATCAATCCTTGGTGGAAAAGCACAGAGATGCTGCATCCCTTTTAATTAGGCAATAAAACTATAATCAGCTATTACATTTTTAACACAACTGTATTAAATATATTTCATGATTTTTTACAATGCTGTAGGTGCACAGTGGAAATCACTGTGATGTGACAATATTTAACTTCTCTGCTTAGCATGGAAGACATTGTTAGGGTGACCAGACGACCCGATTTCAGCGTGATAAGCCCGCTTTTTAACAGTTTTTCCCGCGTCCCTCCGCCTTTTAGAAAAGTCCCGATCATTTTCTGGCTTCATGTTGAAAGCCCAGTGGATTTGCTTAAGCCTTAAGAAATCCTAACCGGGCAAGACAAAAGACACACCCTGCCTAAATTCCCTCTCTCTCTCTCTCTCTGTCTCAGTACTTTCACTGAAGATAATATTAAAACTTTAAAGCAAGAAAATGTACCTCCCCCCCCACCCATTTCACTTTCTTTTATTAAAAAAAGATGATCTAGTACCATAGAGCTGCAGGAAATGGCTAGAGAGGTTACTTCCTGGATTTTCCGGAGGGGAGGGGCACGGAGGTTGGAGGACTCCCAGATGGTGGGAAAAACTTTCTCCCTGCTGGTAAGTGTGCTGGGTTTTTTTCTTTTATTTTTTTAATGCATTTTAAAGTAATGTAGGTTTTTAAAAATGTGCAGCTGCTGTTTTTTTTATTCAAAACAATATGTGTAACACTCTGATGTGCCATGGAAAAAAATCATTTAAAAAAAACCCTGAAAGAACAAAATGGTTTTTTAAGGGTATTTTCCTGATCAAAACTATAATTGTTTCTGCATGAGACCCTTAATCACAAATAGCCAACTAAATAGTTTTATTTCCTTTATTGTATGTGATTACTCAAGTCCAGAAACCGAGTTAATTGGATAAACTCAGCTCCGGAATTTACTAAATATACAGTTACAGGAATTCCATGTGTATAGTCTGCTGTCTCTTAGGGTTCATTGAACACAGGAGAATAATAATATGAGAGGGATTTGATGTAAAATAAGCTATTTTAATGAATTCAAAATCAACGCAGCAGACAAGACACGGGAGTGAACATAATACACACTTTAACAGTATATATATATTTTTCTTTTAGCCATCAAATACTGCAGCAAGTGTGTCAGTAATAATAATAGCAAGACAGGCATAGGATTTTCCAGCCAGGTTCATTTTACTTTTCTATGGTTTTGATGTTGTATTTAATTTTATCTGTGTTAGAAGCTTATGAAGGCTGTGCAACATTTTGAGGCGATGTAGAGTATATGGAAAGGCATGAATACAGTAGAACCTCTGGTCACAAACCATAATTCGTTCCATAACTTTGGTCGCAAACTGATTTGGTCATGAATCAAACCTAATTTTGGAAATTTGGCCCTTACAAAAAAAATGGTGCAGAAGGGGAAATCAGCAGCGGGGGGAGAATGTGAAGCGTCCGTGACCAGAGGTTCTACCGTATAACATCTTCACTTAAGACTTAAGATTCACTTAAGATATAACGTCTTCACTTAAGATTCACTTAAGAACTGTGGCAAGAAAGGTGGTACAATGGGCTTAGTGACCAAAGTTACAATGGCATTGAAAAAAGTGACTGATGACCATTTTTCACACTTAGCGACCATTTTCACACTTAGCGACCGATGCAGCATCCTCATGGTCACGCGATCAAAATTTGGATGTTTGGCAACAGTTACAATTTATATTTGTAAATTGTAGTTATGTTGAAATAAAAAAAAACATTACAATACTATTTTTGCGTTGTATGAAAATATTTGTTGCTCCGTATAAAATTTTTAATCAACCCCCCCCCCCGAGTCAAAGGTCTCCCTCTTTACCAATCTGAAAATCTGGTCACCTTAGACATTGTGGAATACATAGCACAATGTAGTCAGTGTTTTCAGTGTCAGATTTAAATATATGGCTAAGTATGTTTTTATTGGAATTGAAGCTTTTTTCATGGCTGGATTGCATTTTAGGAAAACAACAAAGATAACATTAAAAAAAGTGAAAAAGCCTAGCATATAATTTTTGCCTCTTATATCGCATTCCACTATCAAACCATGGCTTTTCATATTTCATCTCCACCCAAGGAAAGTGTTTTTTTAACATGTTTTTTTTAAAAAATGTTGAGAGGACTTCAAATCAAATCTTCATTATGTTTACAGACCAGCATAAGGGGCTGGGTTACAGTCAATGTACAGAAAGTACATCAGAGTCTAAAAAAATGATCATAATTATAAAAAGCTAAAGAACCTAAAACAGAACTTACATATGTTGGAAGAAATATCCATCCGGTTCAGTTCCAAGCAGGGAGAAAGACACTGGAAACAAGACCACCAAGCACATGGTCCTAGTCCACCTGGATTTGAGAATTAGGGGTATTTATACCTTGTCTTGGACTTTGAACTTGAGCTTCCTGTTCCTGTGGAAAAAGATGTGTTCTATTGGCTGTTGTCAGACTCCCATGAGGCCAAGTAGGATCAAGTTTGTCTGAGATAAGTTCGGTTGAGGTTTGTTGATACAATGGCCTTAGAAGATTTTGCAATGCGGTGAGCTCTGTTGCTAGATAATCCTCTCTAGAGGGTCATGTCTTAACCCCATCACTCTGGAGCTGAAGGTCTTTTGTCTTGTAGATCGGATGGCCCAGCCTTTCTTAATGGGCACCAAACATTTGGCTGAGTTTCTGTCCCCCTTAAGATTTCTATTTCTCTTTTAGGGGAAATAATATTCTGCCTTTTTAAATATTTCTCAAAATATTTCATTCTTCTAGGATGGGTGACCTCCCTCATATATAAAACAACAAAAAAATCTAAAAGAAATCTAAGAGGCGAAGTAGAAGCAGTGGAATGAATATAGGAGAACATAAACAGACTAAATCCATCACAATATAGAGCACTCTAGTATGAACTGGATGCTCATTAAAACTAATTTATGGCACAGATCATCATCTGATGACCGTAAGCACGGTTGTGCAATACCTGGCAATGTTATATGTTATAGCAGGGTGAGAGTATAAAAGCAGCAGGGAGTTGAACAATTGCCCTGTGTATTCATGCAATAATGGTGAACGAGGCTAGTAGAAATGTTTCTGTAATGCAGGCACCGGAGTAGTAGATGCTCTGTTGTTTCCATGGTCACATAGGTGAATCCCGGGGATATTTTCTCTCCAGGTAGAGAATCTTCCTTTATCATCTTCAAGGACAACTGAGAGGAGGGCCTGACATGGTGCCAGAGTAAAGGCCCTCTGGTCTTTGGATTAGTTATGTCCCAGGGGAAGCAGAATTCCTATTGGGTCCTCTGGCAATAGCATTTGGGAGCTGATTAGATTGACTCTGTATCTGCTGTATGCTGGTTATTGAGTGATTTGGCCTGATCGTATCCCATGCTGAGTAGAAAACCTGGGTAGAATTTTTAGATAGATTTTTAGGAGAAATTTGATTTTCTGTAGCACATGGTGACAATTTGGCTATATGAAACTGCTTTCAAATGTCCTGTTGACAAGATGGAACAAGCTGCTGCGGGGGATGGTTCTGCTGCCACTTGAACCCCACCCTGGTTGAAATGGGGGGGGAGCTTCAGATCAAGGGCTTTTTGGAAGCCATTCATCTTGACTGAAATGTCATTTAGCCATTGCAGTGTAAAGATAAGAGTTTGTGCAGTCAAAAGGCAGAACTCATGGAAATGTTGATTAATGTGGGTGAGGCAGGTGCAGGAGATTTACTTTCAGTAGGTTATTTCTCCTATCTCAGCTTTAATTTGGGCTAAAACCTTGAAGGCCCTTAGCTTGTCTTCCTACTGAATTTTGTGTTCTGAGTTCTAAAGCTGTAGTAAAGCTATTACTCGTGTTGTTGTTGTTGTTGTTGTTGTTGTTGTGGTCTCTGTGTTGGGGAGAGAAGAGCCAATCATCATCTGTTTCTCTGTATTATCGAATTTATGGGCCCAAGTCTCACTATGGGGGGGGGGGATACTCCCAGTCTTTTTATTGCCTAAGGATATTATTCTGGAGGCATAGGATTAAACCAGAAGGGATGAAGCCTATGATAAGCATGGAGCTAATTTCAAGACTTCTAGTTTGTCTGCAACCTGGCTCCTCCCCAGTTGAGAAGACTTTCATCAGGGATGTCAAACTCAAGTCTCCATGGCCGTGTCATGCAATATATCAGGACTTTCCCCCCCTTTGCTAAATCGGATGTGGCCATGACCAGCACGTGAGACGCATCCAATCTGAAGACGGGGAGTTTGACAGCCCTAATTTACAGCCCCATCTTAAATATCTTTGGGTGGATAACAAAGAATGCAGTACATTAAACATATTGAATTAATTTCACATTAATATTAATATATTAATATTAAATAATACAGAATGTATTTAAGAATAATCATACATACATGTATGGGTTTGTGTGTATGTATTTATAAGGGTATCCAACATCTTAAAAACTTCCTGTGTTGGAGCATTCACAATTTCTGGAGGCAAGTTGTTCCACTGATTCTAACTGTCAGGACATTTCTCCTTAGTTCTAAGTTACTTCTCTCCTTGATTAGTTTCCCCTCATTGCTTTTTGTCCTGCCCTCAGATGCTTTGGAGAATACCTTGACTCCCTCTTCTTTGTAGCAGTCCCTGAGATATTGGAAGACTCCCATCATGTCTCCCCTAGTCCTTTTTTTTTTCATTAAACTAGACATAAACTAGAGTCTTCTCTGCACTCTTTCTAGAGTCCCCACATTTTTTTAACATCAAGGCCTTCTACAGTATTCCATAAATCTCTGATAAAGCAGAAGTGATAGAATGTATTGAATAATTTATCTTAATATCACAAAACCTATCATATCTCTCTACCACTCATCCTCAATTTTCTCCATACTTGAAAAATAGTTGCAGTACCTACAGTTGAAAATCCAGACAATCCACTAGATCTCCAAATCTCCAATCCACTAAATCTCCAAATGATTAAACAGTTCAGTTCAAAGGGATGATGCAAATAAAATTTCCTTTAATCAACTCACTCACTGAGAATTTTGCACAGTAAGGAATACACAGACTTAAATTCAGTTTAAATATTTGACCCAAACTTCTTCATTCATTGTTCTTCAGTTTTCTGTATTTTTAGATCTCTTATACTGTACTAATTTTTGCAGTAGAAAAAAAAGTGGCTTTATGCGTTTACAGCATTTTCAAAGGTTTTATATGATCTACCTGCTTAATCAAAGATGTGTTAGTCTGTTTTACTGTGGCTGTGAATTTTCTTTCATTATCTCTGATAAAAATCTTGCTTGGTTTTATGTTGTGAAATCTTATGAACTGAAGAGACTGTGAACTGTGTTCTCCTTGTAAATGAATTTCAAGGAGTATTGATATACACCATACAGAGTTACTTCTTGAGATGGGTAGCTATAACAAACTCAATCAATCAATCAATCAATCAATCAATCAATCATAGTGAACACTGCCTCCTATCATTCTGCTAGTAATTATGAGGAGATAAAAGTGAATAGGTAATAAAATACACAAGCCTTGCTAATTCCAGAAAAAAAAAATCTAATGGTTTTCCCCAACCAACTCCCAGTCAATTTTATGAAAGAAAATTTGTTTTAGAAATTATTTCAAAACAATAACAACTTTTTGGAAAGATTCTGCTGAATGGAATGTGTTGTTTTTATACTTATTTCTGAATGGACAACAGCTCTGTGGGAATATTTAATGTCTCATGGACAATCATTCATCCATTCATTTGTCCCTTCCTGATTTTGTATGCTTAAGTCAAACCTCAAAGGAAGAGATAATGAAAAAATAACTTCCCCATTAGGGCTTTTTCAATAGCTGTACTACAATGATAGATAATTTTTAATTCTACCGTACTGATATATAGATATACTTCAGACAAATTTTCCAGCTAATTTCTTTGTCCACTATCTATATCTTGTATTTTCTAAAAAATATTAAATGATAAAAGTTAAGGACAGCAGGGAGATTGCTGTCCTGAATGCAGAATACTCTCTTTTGCTAGTCCTGACAGTTTTTGCAACTCCTGAGATATTTCCTGACAGTTAGAACAATTAATCAGTGGAGCAACTTGCATTCAGAAATTGTGGGTGCTCCTACACTGGAGGTTTTAAAGAAAATATTAGACAACCATTTGGTATAGGATTTCCTGTTTGAGCAGGGGGGTGGAGTGGGAGATCCTTTCCAACTCTGTTATTCCTGGAGCAAAAATGAGTCAAATCTGGCCTACAAATAAATAGTATGTGTCATCACTATGAGTTGTTCAAGGCAGCATGATGACATTTCTATTCTCTTTTCATAAACAATATTCCTCAGAATCACACGGATAAGAGGATGTCCACAGAAAGGACATCTGTTGATCAGTAGCCCTGCAGTCATTCAAGGTATCATTAAAAAGTGCAGTCCAAAATATATGTATGTGTGGGGGCATGCACATGTGTCCGTGGACGCACATGTTTGCTTGTGGGGCCATAATGGTTTGAAGGCAATGGTTTGGAGGCAAACAGTAAATGTTCCATTTAGCTTCTACTCCTTTCATTGTGCAGGCAATAACTATGTTTTTACCAGGCTACAATCAGAGTTCTTAGGCATCTGAAGGGAAATGGAGATCAATAGCTTCTCACAGCAAGAGATATTTTACTGTCTTGCTGGGGGGGTGGGGGCTGTTATGAAGTCTTTTGGGAGGGGGGAGGGAATCCCAATTCTCAACTTGTCATTGTGCAATTGAACGGCCTGCTATTAAGGAAGTTAAACAACTTTTTCCCCCCCAGTAATTTAATCCTCAGATCATTAAGCACAAATGTCACATTGTAGATGCACTTTAATGTTTAAAAGGGGAAAAAGATGAGACAAGAAAGGAAGGAAAACAGAATATGAAATGTCTTCTTATATTTGGTTAGTTTAAAGCAACTGATTGGTGTTTTGCTTCTTCGGATGAACACAATTTAACACTTGAATTTTCAAGAGTGTTGCCATAGAGAGCTATGGAGAACAGCGCAGAGCTATAAACATCTCTCCACTTTCTCAAAATCCTCTACAATTCTTCACCTTTAACTTCTCACTGAGCGACGTCCTGGTGCATCTCTTGCTGACTGAACAGAATTCTCTTTATTACTAATAGCTTCAGCAGCATAATAACCCCCACCTCCCTATAATTTAATTAGCACAAGTAGCAATTAATTGTTTATTTCCACAATTGGCAATTTACATTCATACCATCTGACCTTCTAAGTTTAACAGAGCATTCTGTTTAGGACCCTTTAAAAAAAGAGGGGGGGGGATAATGAACTTTCTTTGGATTCCTTTATTTTTTTAAGAAAAAAAAATAAAACAATGCGGTTTGCTGATTCTGTTATCTGTGGATTTTTACATTGTTTGCATTATGCTCATTCAAATTGTTTTAGATGTTCTTCATTTTTTTTTGGCTATTGGAAATAAGACTAAGGATATGCGGATTTTGAAGATATGTTGGAAATAATAGCATCCAGATGGATTTGTGATAAAGCAAAGAAATATTGGGGCCAGATTCATATTCTAATGCAGAATATTCTTAAAACGAATATAAAATCAAATGTGTGAGTTTTCTTTTAGAACTTCTGGCAAAAAAATCTGGAACTTTGTTATTGTATATGCTGACTGCAGCGAGAAATCTTTATGTACAAAAATGGGAAGATATATTAATCCCCACAATGGTAAATGGATGGAAAAACTGATGGAGCTTGAGAATGAGCAAATTAACTGCTTCAATCAAAGAAAAGAATACATCTAGTTTTGTTTCTACTTGGAAACCCCTTCTAGATTTTGTGCTCCGGACAGAAAGTTTGACTTTGGGATTTGCTGACCAGATAATATTGTTTTGCAAATGTCTACTATGTTAAGTATGTACAACTAAAAAGTTGTGCTTTACTATTTTTATTCTACTGTGTTGAAAAAAGTTGGAAGTTTTTTTTTTCTCCCTATCCCATTCTTTTCTTTCCCCTTTTTTCTCATCCCTGTTTCCCTTTGGAAATTCGGAAATAGGAGCCAGCCTCCTATAGTTAGGGATTGGCATATTGAGAAATTCTCCTGTGTTTATTTTATTATTCTAAGTATAAACAGAGGCATCATGTGTCCTTTATTAGTTCTAGAAACTCTTTTAAGTTCTCTCTTGATTTGTAGCTCTGAGCTCTTAATTTCTACCTTGATGCCTTCTTGCCTTCTATAGAATTCTGGAATTTGGGGAATGTTTTATTGTCACATGTGTAGAACAAACTCTAAAGGCCACCCAGAAGACTTGACTTCAAGTCTTGCCTTAGGCAAAAAAGCTGGCTGGGTGACTTTGGACCAGACAATTTCTCTAAGCCCAAATCGCCTCACAGGGTGGTGGTTGTGGGGAAAGTAGGAGAAGGAAGAGGTGTTGGATATATTCATCATCTTGGGCTGTTTGTAAAACTAATAAAGATGGGATCCAAACGAACTGCCCAACAACCAACCAAACAAACAAACTATCTGTTGTTGCTCAGTGGTCTACAGTTATCAGAGTTTTGATATGAGCAATCTCAGATATCTACATCTGAAGGTGCCCCAGAACCTTTTTTGTGGCTATCTAAGATTGTGAATGGTCCTTTCACAATCAAGGAGGCACTCTCAAGAATTGTAAAAGAAAGATGAAAATAGGCAAGAAACTTTTTTACTTCTTCATTCATGTTACTTGGAAATAAAGTTTGTACCATTTTCTTAAAGAAGGTGTTTTATAATACGTATTGATGTACATATCCAGTCAAATACTATGAGACTAAGAAAGTGTTAGAAAGGAAAATTTTAAAAAAGCTATGATTCATAAAGTGAAGAGCATTAAACCAGGGAATTCTGTTCTGTCTGCATGAAACCCTCCTTGATTGCAG
This sequence comes from Thamnophis elegans, assembly GCF_009769535.1. Lineage (NCBI taxonomy): Eukaryota > Metazoa > Chordata > Lepidosauria > Squamata > Natricidae > Thamnophis > Thamnophis elegans. The sequence continues at coordinate 87,464,364 of NC_045546.1, forward strand.
CACTCTGGACTAAGAAGCTTTTATGGAATGTTTTTAAAAATACACAGTTGCTTCAAGAAATCAATTTAATAAAGTTGATATGATTTTTAAATCAATTGTGACCTTTCCTCAAGCTCAGATGGGAGCTGTTGTGAATAGCAAAGATGTTCTGCTTGTGTGCTGTCCCAAAAACCTCTAAATTATGTTTGTGCTGCGCATAATCTTACTGTGCAGTATTTAGTATCAAGGATAAAGATGAGATAGAGTAACTTAGAATTAAAGTTGAAACTTTGAAGTTGAAAGCTGAAGGATAAATCAGTGAATTATTAGAATAAACTGAATCTGTGTTCAGTTGTTTTTTTCTTTCTGGTTAAATCAAAGATTGCATGATTGTTTGTAAGCAGAACAAAAATGCATTCCATAATAATTTTATATTGTCCAGCAGATAGTATAGGAAGTCCTTGACTAACAAGCATTTGTTTAACGATAGTTCAAATTTACAATACAATTTAGACACTTGGCATCTGTCTCTCATATATGAACTCATCCTGCAGCCACATGCTCATAATTTGTAACTTTCCTAGATGTTTTCCAACAAGAATCAATTGGGGAAACTGGATTTGCTTTATAATAATCGACTCACTTAAAACCATGGCAAAAATGGTCATAAAATTATGCCGTCATATGCTATAATTCATTTAACTTCCTAATTACTTATCACTGAAATTCCAATCCCACTTATGGTTATAAATTGAGGATTATCTGTATGTTTGCTGTTGTAAAAATTGCAAATGAAACTTGCCTGAAAACAATGCTTTATAGTTCTGCTCACAAAATGAATCTAAAGTAGGTTTAGGCATTTGCTGCACTTATAAATAATGGGAAGCTCAGTGGGATAAACAGATAATGAGGAATGCACAGTAGGAACTTAACATTCATACACAAATATTTTCTACTTGCTGCAGTGGCTTTAAAAGATCCTGGCGGAACATGCAGCCATATAAAATCCCTGCCTGGTTTCATGCAGTCCCCCATGATATGATTTGAGATCAAATAGCAAAAGCAAAACAACAATACTCAGTCAGTCAGCAGGAGTGGAAGAGGGGAGGAGGGAGGAGGAGGAAAGGTAGTAGTAGTAGTACTAGTAGTAGTAGTAGTAGTAGTAGTAGTAGTAGTAGTTTTAGCTGACAAAGGAGTCTGCTCCAAGTTATAATGGTGTACATGATAATGACATCATTCAAATACTACCATACATATCTGCATCCCAATATCTGATATCATTGCAAAGGATAAAACATGATTGCTAAAATGTTTCTAGTTTGCTTATGACTTTCAGTGTTTTTTATTAGAAAACTGAGAATTACCATCCTAGTTTGGAGCATAGAAAGAAGACCAATGATGGTATAAAAGAAATTGACTAACTGTCTGTGCACATCTATCTGTACACATATCATAACAGGTCGTGAAAGAAATGATAAAAACTATCATTGAAGTTACTTCTTTTTACTCTTGTTGCTCAATGAAGTTGATTCATTGAAATCTCTAAATAAAACAAACTGTTTATCATGGAGTGAATTATTAACTTAGGCTGTCACACCCACAATATGTCAGTGGTTTTCTAAAAAAAGAAAAGAAATGAAGGGGGCAAGATCTATAGTGTTTAGGTCTTTAAAAGAAAATCAAAGTAGCTGGTGAACAGCCATATTGTAAAACCACTTCAGAAGATTTGTATTGAATTCCATGAAGAATTTCCAAGATGAAACTACTATGAAAATAAAAGGCGTTTTATTTGTTGAAATATATTGAATCATATGAAATGTGAAATATGGATGTTTGCTCACAAGTTGGGAAATGTTCTTCACCACAACACAAGCTCAAATGTTACTGTTTCTGTTTTAGGAGGGAGAGAAGGATGGACGGACGGAGAGAGAGGAAGAATATGTAAGGCATATGACTAAATACAGATATATGACAAAGGAACAATATTTTGTGGATTTTAAAAAGTCTTTTATCAGCAGCATCTTTCAAATTTCAGTACTTCACTCTCACCTCTTCTGAATTCATGCTTTTGGCTGTTGAGTATAATATGACCTGAAACATAATTTGCCTTTTGATCTTAATTAAGAGCATCCTAATTTTCTTCATTGATTTATTAGCCCTGCAGCCTCACCTTTTCATCTTTCTAGAGGATATGGGATAATTTTCATTCCTGCCTTAGTTTGAGAAAGTTATGCCATCTTTTTCCCCCGTGTGGCCCTCAACTTCAAACATCACAATACATTGGTTTGCTAATTCAAAAGCCATCAATTCGAACCCTTCTCTCGCCACCCCCCACTGTCTCCCCTTTTGTTTCATCACTATTTGCAAATCGCTTCTTTCAGTGGAGCACTTTGAACACTCAATCTAATTACTTGCATATCTTAGCATTTCCTGATGGCTTTTCTTTTAGTGTTCCTGATGGAATAGGTATCTCCTGAATACAGGCATATCAGGAGCAATAAATATCCATTAAAAAGGGAAATTATAATTAGCAATGAATTAAGTTGATTTCCGGGACAGAACAACTGTCACTGTATTATGGATACTTTATGCTGAAACAACATCTAAAAAGCAAGGTGCCTTTTTAATAAATGCAGTGCATAGGAAAACGAATTGCTACTCAAAGTAATAAACTTGAATAAATTTCACTAATTAGTTGCACATGTTCTTAATTTGCACATTTCCTTTGTTCCTAGGAAAATAACAACAATTATACAAATAAAGCAGATAAAATTGCTGTGTTTGTGTAAGGGCGGGCAAATATTCTCGCAGAACAATCGGATTTGAATGAATGATTAGTGGAGAAAGATCTGTGTAACTATATCTGCATATATTAATCTGCATTTCCATATCTGTTTCTATTCTTCTTTTTTTTTCATTTCCACTAGTTTTCTTTGGAGTTTCTTCTTCTTTTTTTGTTTTTTTTTAAAGACAAAGATGCTGGTGATATGCCTTCTCAAAAACTAAATGTAAGAGCAAAGTATATTTCAAGCCCCAATGTAACATTTCAAAAAATGTGGTTGTTATTCCAAGAGTCTGATCACTTTAAAAAGTTGTGACAAGTAATTCTACATTGCAAAACACAAGGTTTACTGATGTTTTATTTATTTATTTTTTTGGATGGCTGAGATGTCTGCCTCTATCTTGGGCAGGGTCTTGAGTTGGAGGCAGCATAGCCTCCCATTAGTCAGAAAGTGTGTTTTTCATGCACTCGGCTGTATTATGGGTTACAAGACTAGGGACAGGCAACATTATTATTGATTAAATGTCAACAAGTCACCGTTGACTCTTAGCGATCACATAGATTTTTTCCATAACTTAGTATTTTAGGTCTTACAACATTGTACCATTGTAACGGAATCTAACTGGGTGATGTGGCTCAGTGGCTAAGACATTGAGCTTGTCAATCAGAAAGTCAGCAGTTCAGCGGTTTGAATTCCTAGCGTTGCATAATGGAGTGAGCTCCCATTACTTGTCCCAGCTTCTACCAATCTAGCAGTTCGAAAGCACGTAAAAATGCAAGTAAAAAATGCAAGTAGAAAAATTGAGACCGCTTTGGTAGGAAGGTAACAGCGTTCTGTGTGCCTTCAGCATTTAGTCATGCCGGCCACATGACCACGGAGAAATCTTTGGATAGCGCTGGCTCTTCAGCTTTGAAACGGAGATGAGCACTGCCTTCTAGAGTCAGTAACGATTAGCACATATATGCGAGTGGAAGCTTTACCTTTAACTGAATCCACATGTCAGATCTTCTCCATTTATTAATTAGGAAAGGAAAACCATGAGACTCCATTCGTAGAAATCAAATGTACTTTTACTAATTAAAAATGGTTAAAGAGAATGCATAGCGAAGTCTGGTTAATTAAGTGCGAAAGCAGTTGATATATAGAATAGCCAATTCTCCACCCCTTGGCATCACCATCCCAGCCCAATCATAAGTCTTTCAAGTGTCAGGTGTGAGATAACTTCAAAAAGCATCACGAAGATGGAATGTTGGTGCCGTTAGTCCAGGCGGGAAACACCCATGCATGCGCAGGCCGAACAGTCGATGAACTCCAGAACTTTCCTCCAGCACAATGAGTAACCCCTCCCAAATACCATGCCCTCCCTCCCCGTTTCATGGCAGCTGAAGCGACAGCAAAGCAGAAGCTGACATCACACCTCTTGGTGCTGGTTTTTTTCCTTCTTTTTCCTTCTATCTTACCCATCATTAGAGCCTCTCACAAAAAGCTGGTTCTTTGAATACGGGGTCTGAAATAGGGTAGTTTAGTCCCATGTGCTTCAGGTGAGAGTTCTGGGTTGATTTATTTAATAAACCAAGTGTTGGTTTTCTTGGTTGGAGATAAGCTACTAGAGAGATTAAAAGTTTCCCTAATGAGGACGATAAGAAGAAAAAGTAAATAAGAAAAATAATGACCAAATTTATGAAAATAAAATAAACTCACCCAGTTTTCACTTTCCAAATTATTTAACTTTTTATATATTCTAGTGGTTTTGCATATCAGTAATATTTTCCATCCAACTGCCATCTACTGAAAACACCACAATTAAAATAACTGAATTGCTTTAAAAATCTCTGGAAAGAACTGAAACTTCATTCAACTAATGAAGATTCAGCATTTTTGGTCCTCTGGTTTCCTTCAGCCATTTTATCTACTCAGGTGTGTTTTCCTGCTTCTGCTAACACAGTCAAACATTGCACTGGCACAGTTCTGCTCTGGCAGAGAATTTTGGCCCTGCTTTTGACTTCTGACTATTTTTCTGCAGCTGATACTCAAAATGTGGCACAGTTACCCATCGAAAGGATAAGGGAGAGAAAGGTAGAAGGGAAGGAGAGAGAGAAATGGAATGGGAGAGAGAGAGCGGGAGGGAGGGAGAATGAGAGGGGGGCAGTTAATTAATTGGACTTAATTACATGTGTTTATGCATGGATGTGCAGAAGCCTACTTGTATCTCTATGGATTAACAAGGGACAGACATGGAAAATGAAATCCTAACAAATAAGAATAGTTGCCATATCCCAAAAGTGTTTTTTCAAGAGGCAACTGGAATTTCTGGCTTTTCTTTGAAGACGCTTTGCTTCTCATCCAAGAAGATGAGCTGAAGAAGCTTCTTGGATGAGAAGCAAAATGTCTTCAAAGAAAAATCAGAAAATCCAGTTCCTTCTTGAAAAAAAGGACCCTTGGAACAACCATCACCTGGATGACTAAGTATCTCCATAGACAATAGCTGCCCTAGGATTCACTTTTATAAATGCAGAGAGAATGGGAAGCAAATACAACTCTCAGAAACCACCTCAAAAACCAATTCCTGCAGATTTGTAACAGAGGAGACGGTCTCTCAGGTAGCCAGGCATCAATCCAGGTAACTGTGAAACTGTGGCAGCCAATACAAATATTTCTATTCAGACACCACAGGATCATTCCTGCTTCTACCAGATAATACAAATATTTAGGATATGTACCAATAGGCTAAATTTTGCACCAACCACAACTTCTGGATATTTCTCAAGGGTAGCCAATGTAGAAAGTTAGCACCACCCCTCTTAGAAGACTGAAATATTTTAGGAAATATTAAAAAGGCAAAATATTATATTTTCCCTAAAGGAGAAACATGTTTTAAAGACAGAAACCAGCAGATATTTGGTGCCCATTGAGAAGGCCTGGGCCAGCCTATCTATAAAACGAAAGAGCTTCAGCTCCAGGATGATGGGATTATCCTTCAGGGCAAAGCCATTCAGCTGCAATAGGAACTGCACAGAAACTTCATTGCATCAGCCCGAGCTTCAACCAAACTTGTCTCAGATAACCTACAAAATCAGCTGTGATCTCTGCATAGCCCCATGAGAGTCTGACAGCAACCAATAAAATGCTTGCCCTTGCAACAGGAAGCTCAAGAGCAAGGCCCAAGAGAGGGTATAAATAACCCTCACTCTCCACTCCATGTGTAGCTACCCAGAATCACATGTGCTTGATGGTTCGGCTCCATTAAATGATCTTGTCAATCAACCTCCATGTTTCCAGTGTCTTTCTCCCCACTTGAAACTGAACCAGTTAGGATATTTCCTTCAAGTACCAGAAATAAAGGACATGTAAATAATATGGATGTTACCATGATACAAAAAGCCATCTCTAAAACTGATCAGATTAGGAAGGGTAGAGGAAATTGCTTTAATAGATACGAGTGAAAATATGAGTTAATATAAATCCTATGATAGCTGAGGATAAAGAACATTCACAGCTAGTAGACCTGTGCTTGTACAATGAGAACAAGCACAGCCAATTCAAAAGTAGATGGATGCACATTCCCGAAGTCCAGTTTCCTATTATTCAAATATCACCACTGGTTTTTGAGCATTTATTTATTTATTTATTTATTTTTTTATTTTATTAATATTTGTAGGCCGCCCTTTTCCCTGAGGGGACTCAGGGCGGCTCACATAAAATCAAGGGAGGGGGAAGACAAACATTAACAGAGAAACATATAATAAAATATTCAACAACATACATTCTTCATTCGGGAGGGGCGGCTAACCTTATCCCCAGGCCTGACGGGCTAGCCAGTTCTTAAGGGCTATGCGGAAGGCCTGGACGGTGGAGAGGGTACGAATCTCCACGGGGAGTTCGTTCCAAAGGGTCGGGGCTACTACTGAGAAGGCCCTCCTCCTTGTAGTTGCCAGCCGACACTGGCTGGCCGATGGAATACGGAGGAGGCCTAATCTATGGGATCTTATTGGTCGCAGGGAGGTAATTGGCAGAAGGCGGTCTCTCAAGTATCCAGATCCACTGCCATGAAGGGCTTTATGGGTGACTAATAGCACCTTGAAGCGCATCCGGAGATCGACAGGTAGCCAGCGCAGCTCGCGGAGGATAGGTGTTATGTGGGTGAACCGAGGTGCACCCACAATCACTCGCGCGGCCGCGTTCTGTACTAGCTGAAGTCGCCGGATGCTCTTCAAGGGCAGCCCCATGTAGAGCACATTGCAGTATTCCAGCCTAGAGGTCACAAGGGCCCGGGTGACTGTTGTGAGAGCCTCCCGATTCAGGTAGGGCCGCAACTGGCGCACCAGGCGAACCTGGGCGAATGCCCCCCTGGTCACAGCCGTCAAGTGGTGGTCAAACGACAGCTGTGGGTCCAGGAGGACTCCCAAGTTGCGAACCCTCTCTGAGGGGTATAGAGTTTGACCCCCCAGCCTGATTGATGGAATATTGATCGAATCTTTGGGAGGGAAGCACAACAGCCACTCGGTCTTTTCTGGGTTGAGTACAAGCTTGTTAACCCTCATCCAGTCCATAACGGCTTCGAGGCCTCGGTTCATCACGTCAGCCGCTTCATTGAGTTGGCACGGGGCGGACAGATACAGTTGAGTATCGTCCGCATATTGATGGTATCTGATCCCGTGCCTGCGGATGATCTCTCCCAGCGGTTTCATGTAGATGTTGAATAGTAGGGGGGATAAGACCGAGCCCTGAGGCACCCCATATGTTAGGGGCCTAGGGGACGATCTCTGCCCCCCCACTAACACCGACTGCGACCTGTCCGAGAGGTAGGAAGAGAACCACCGCAACACGGTGCCTCCCACTCCCACCTCCTGCAGTCGTCGCAGAAGGATACCATGGTCGATGGTATCGAAAGCCGCTGAGAGGTCTAGGAGGACCAGGATGGAGGAATGTCCTCCATCTCTGGCTCTCCAGAGATCATCGGTCAATGCGACCAAAGCGGTTTCAGTGCTGTAACCGGGTCTGAAGCCTGACTGGAAGGGGTCAAGATAGTTTGCTTCCTCCAAGGACCGTTGGAGCTGGAAGGCCACCACCTTCTCAACAACCTTCCCAAGGAAGGGAAGGTTGGAGACTGGGCGATAGTTATTAAGAACAGCTGGATCCAGAGATGGTTTCTTTAGGAGGGGTCTCACCACCGCCGCTTTCAGTGAGGCGGGGAAGTTCCCCTCCCGGAGAGAGGCGGTAACAACCGCCTGGATCCAGCCTCGTGTCACCTCACTGCTGTTAGTAACCAGCCATGAGGGACACGGATCCAGTACACAGGTGGAGGCACTTACAGCCCTCATGGCCTTGTCCACATCCCCGGGGGTAACATCCTGAAACTCAACCCAGAGATGTTCTACCTGATCCTCCTGTGCCTCGGCTGGAACTGCGGGGGAGGAGTCCAAGTCCGACCGAAACCGAGAAATTTTGTCCGCTAAGAATTGGGCATAATCCTCAGCTCTGCCCTGCAAGGGTTCCCCCGCTTCCCTTTTATTCAGTAGGGAGCGGGTTATCCTAAACAGGGCGGCTGGGCGGGACTCAGCGGACGCAACCAAGGTGGCTATGTGGGATCTTTTAGCTGCCCTAAGTGCCCTGGTGTATTCCTTGGTGCAGGTGGTTACCATTGCTCGGCTCGATTCGGACTTATCGGACCTCCATCGGTGCTCTAGGCGTCTCCTCCGGCGCTTCATCTCCCGGAGTTCCTCGGTGAACCAAGGAGGTCTCCGGGATCCGCTGCCTCGGAGGGGCCGCAGTGGCGCAATCCGGTCGAGAGCCTCCGATGCTGCTGAGTGCCAAGCAGCAACCAGAGTCTCTACCGGACTGTGGGCGAAAGTGTCAGGAATAACCCCAAGCTCCGTCTGGAACCTTAACGGTTCCATAAGTCGCCTGGGGCGGAACCACCTGGTCGGTTCCTCCTCCCTACAGTGGGGGTTTGGTCTCCGGAAGTCGAGCCTCAGTAGGCAGTGGTCTGACCACGACAGGGGTATGATGTCATTACCCCTCAGACCAAGATCACAAATCCACTGCTCCGAGAGAAATACGAGGTCGAGCATGTGCCCCGCCGAATGGGTTGGGCCCTGAATTACTTGGGTCAAGCCCATGGCTGTCATGGAAGCCATGAACTCCTGCGCCCCATCAGAGTTTTCACCGAGCGATGGCAAATTAAAGTCCCCCAGGACCATCAACCTAGGGAACTCAACTGCCAGCTCGGCTACTGACTCGAGGAGCGAGGGGAGGGCTGCTGCAACGCTGTTGGGAGGCAGGTACGTTAACAGCAAGCCCACTTGACCCTTAAGGTCCAACTTTATCAGCAGAGACTCACACCCGACAAGCTCCGGAGCAGGGACCCTACGAGGAACTAACGACTCCCGGATAACAATGGCCACACCCCCACCCCTTCCCTGGGCTCTCGGCTGATGTAGCACCTGAAATCCTTCTGGGCACAGCTCTACAAGGGGGACTCCTCCCTCTGGGGGAGTTTGCTTTCAGAAGCATTTGTGTTTCTGGCAAACTTTTCTTATAGAGACAAGCTCAAAAGAAAAATCTGAAAGTGGTACAGGTACATTTTAGAAAAAGAATTGACAGTGTTCCTTTAAACCGTTTCTTCAGCTTATCATATCAATGTTTTACTTTCATTTCAAAATAGAAGAAAATGGATCTAACTTTCAAATATTAAGAAGACAAAAATGAAAATCTGTCTCTTTCTAAATTTCTAAATATAACATTGGAACAGGTTACCTTTTTATGATTGGGTTAATGACAGAATTTGCATAACATACTCATCTTATTTTTTTAACAGCTAATTGAATTATCTAAATGGATTGCAAAAAACCATAAATTAATCAAACGCTAGATCTGCCCTCACAATTATATTTTAAAAATCTAACTAAAACTAACCTAGATTTCTGTGTCATGCAAACAAAACCAAATGTTTGCTATTCTCAAAAATCATAGAGTTATGTTTAATATTTAAAAGTAGAAGGTAGCAAAATCCTAAGCATACTTGCTTTGGAGCAGAGATATACTGAATATTCATAAGCTTAAATATTTATTCTTGAATACTTTAAGAGATTGAAAATTATGCATGACAAATACTTTCAAAAGTCATTCTATTTTAAAATTAATCCAGTACCACTGTTTTTCTTAGGCAGTAGCATCTTGGCATGTGTTTTCTCTCTGCTGTTTATTTTACCTCCAGAATTAAGTTCATGGTTATATCCATCCAATCAGGAAAGCATTCTATATTTGTTAGGAAGAAATTCTGTTCAAAAGACAAACGAATAAGAATCAGTTGCATTTGGCCATGTAATGATATCTCTGAGAGCCCAAAAAAGCAATTACAATCTGAAACAGCAATACAAATTCAACTTAATATGCTAAGACATTTTTTAAAAGAAGTGCAACAAAATAATAATACACAAAAGTTTGGTCTTAGACTTATTCCATAATAAATGAATGGACTTATTCCCACTGTATTATATCATGTAAACTAGCTTCTGGTAAATTAATCTCTGTTTGGTTAAACTTGGGCCTCATATATATTATAGCCAAGCTTGAATTTAATCTTTAATCTGTTTAAAGCTAAGATTATAAAGTTGATCTCTCAGGAACAAAAGAACATAAAGCTCCCTAAATCCTTCCAATTTATGAGATTCCCCCTCATATCTTTTTGTAAAATTGCAAGAATGCAACCCTAGCAATATATTTCCATTTAATTTCATAGATCATGTTGATTTTATATGTAATTATTCCACATTAATCTTTTGAATATATTTATGCATATGAATCCTTTTGCCGAGGTGGCGCAGTGGTTAAATGCAGCACTGCAGGCTACTGCTAGATCAGCAGGTCAGCGGTTCAAATCTCACCGGCTCAGGGTTGACTCAGCCTTCCATCCTTCCGAGGTGGGTAAAATGAGGACCCAGATTGTTGGGGCAATATGCTGACTCTCTGTAAACCGCTTAGAGAGGGCTGAAAGGCCTATGAAGCGGTATATAAGTCTACTGCTATTGCTATTGCTATTTTGCAAATATCAAAGATCACAAGAACCAGAGAGAGGATCGAAGGGACATCATGTATGCCATGGCATTTGTGTGCAAATGACATGAATAATGCACCTGTGCCATTTCGTGAGATTGTGCTGTCCTGAGACAATGTCATTTTGAATCAGTGTGGATTCTGCTTCACGCCTTTATAAAGGATTCATGGAAGTCATTATCATGGACTGGGATGATCAATCAATTTGCTAAGAATTCTTAATTCTTATGTCTAGGGTTAAGAAGCTTTTTATTTTTGACTGGGGGGGAGAAGATCAGCTTTGTAAATAGTAGACTGAATCATAGGAAAGCAAACTCCAATTTCAGAGAACTGTCTTGCTTCTGGGTTCAACTACAGTCTCAAACAGAGTTTCTATGGTAGTTCTCAATTTTCTCAATGTCAAAGAGATCAGCAAATAATGCAAACTGAAACAGACTCTCTGACAGATTCTCTTCAGAATGATTAGCTCTTCAAGGAGGGTGCAGCAGATAGTTCAAAATTAGTCCAAGTTGCCGAAAGCGAGGTCAGGGTTGTTAGCCAGTCCAGAGGTCAGACACACAAATTGCATTATTTGGTTGTTCTTGTATTCATCATCAGACTAGACAGATGTTTCTGTTAAGACTACTACAGAAATAATTTTTACATTTACTGTATCACCTTTTTCAAGACAAAATAGATCTAAAATGACAATACATGTATGGAGTATTGCACACAATGTATTTGACAAACCACAGCCTAAATTAGACATAGATGATATAAATATAGATTAGTGGTACCCTGCTCTGTATTAAAATATCTAAATCCATTAATATGTATTAAGAAACCACATCAGTGAACCCTCAATAGTTAAGTTAAAATGGAAGAATCAAAGCAGTAGATGAAAAGATGAAAAAACGAATAACTAGGAAAGAATAAGACTGAATATTTTAAAAATGAACACAGTATCAAATAAATCAAAGCATAAAACAGAGAAAGAAAGCTTGTTGTAACAGGATTTTTTCAATGCCCAGAAAGAGACAAATGAGAGCTTGATCTCTAAGTATGTAAAGTTCTTCAAATTGGATGTTACAGTATTGGAAAATAATTTTCAGTTACTTCTTAGAACTTTTGAAATTAGGCTACCAGATCTGGGCTGCTATTATTCAGTGAACTACTAGATCCCCTGAATACTTTTATAGGCCTTCCAGCAAAAAGTTCAGGTGTTCACTAGTCCTTTGCCACCTTCTAAGGTCAGCTGAATTTTTACAACATTGAGCAAAATGTATTCAGTGGACACAAACACAACCTGAACAATGGTGGCAGCTGGTAACCTATAACCAAAGTCCTTTTTGTAAGAGCAGATGTCAACATTTGCCGTCTTTATCGTTATTTTACTCAATGAGAGAAAGAGGCATAGCTGCACACAAAATGGTTTATTTATCTATTTCTTAGACAAGGAACAATTAGGGATGAGTCACACATTAAAAGTCAATATGATGCTTTCCTTTCTTTACTTTACCTTACCTCGTCTCTCCTCACTTTACCTCATCTTTTTCTGACAAGTTCATAAGGCATGCGTGTGATGGGTGCTTGAGGCTTGTTTCTATTTCTATTTTTAGTACCCATTTGGGCTCAGAGGGGGTCCAGAAATATAAGTCATATAGTAAGTGTGTGTGTGTGTGTATAGATTTTTTTTTAAATAAATGTGTTCTCTAATGCAGGTGAATTTGGAAAGGAGGGGAGGAAAGGAAAGGAAGGGAGGGAGGAAAGAGGGAGCAAGGAGGAAGAAAAGAAGGAGGGAGGGAGGGAGGAAGGAAGAGAAGGAAGGAAGAGAAGGAAGGAAGGAAGGCAGGCAGGCAGGAAGGCTTACATAATGTGACACAGAACATAAAACATAGACTAACAGAGTTGGTAGGGACCTTGGAGGTCTTCCAATCCATCCATCTCCTCAAGCAGGAGATTCTATACCATTCTGGGGAAAAAATGACTGACTTCTTGAAAACCTCTGATGATTAGCACCCACAACTTCCATAGATAAGCTGTTCCACTGATTAATTGTTCTCAGGGACAGGAAATTTCTCCTTATTTCTAGGATTCTCCTTGGATCTATCATTCATACTGAGTACAGTCCAGCTCCAATAAAGTCAATAGGCATTTTGCCTTTTCTGTCAATGTGAGGTGAATTACATGCCCCAAAGGCCCAGCAGAGTTCCACTAGTGGAAGCAGATGTTTTTATAGCTCTACTGTCAAGAATTTACTAGACAACCTTCTTGTTCTGCTATTTGAGCGCGATTTCCCAGGACATTTGGCATTCTCTCTTAGGTAGATTAATAGCACCATGGTGAGAGAGAATTTATTTTCCTGGATTTAAACATTCCCCTGACTCTTTAGACGGCAGATATAGATGAGTTTCATCCAACTTCCGAACTGAGAGGAAGCTTGTTTCTATGCCACTAATGACATTACTGTTTCAAGATGAAAGCCAAATTGATCTTCTGGTATTAGCAGAGAGGAGAGGGCATATCTAAGCCAGTTAGTGAGAAGGATATTTACATCTCAAACACATTAAGAACATTTTCCTTCCGAGCGTTTGAAGTGCAATGTGTATGTAAATACAGACTCGCCAATGTTTTTCATCTTCAAACGAGCAGGTCTCTCTTAATATTTCACTCGAACATATTACCTTGAAATAACTTTGGTGTCTGAGCTCCATATCAAAATGCTATGCAAATCAAAAGGTTCCAAAATTTGATCAAAAGTTGATACATTACTTAGTCTGCTACCTTAGAGTTAGTAGTATTCAAAAAGCCTGACTGGGGCTTCAGCATTTTATTTCAAGCCAACTGGGGATTGGTCCTCAATGTCTGTTTTGAAAAGATGGTGATTTTGAAAAGGAGGAATCCATGTTGCCATGGATATAAGGGAAATGATGTTTAGCAAAAGTTGGACCTATTGGGAGAAGTAATATGTTCTTTGCATTGTTCCAGGTTGCAGCAAAATCCAAATTGATCTTAACAAGATCAGTGGTGGAATTCAATTTTTTGTTTACTACTGGTTCTATGGATGTGGCATGGCTTGGTGGGCATGGCAGGGGAAGGATACTGCAAAATCCCCATTCTCTCCCAATCAGCTGGTACTCGGGAGGCAGAGAATAGATGGAGGTGGAGCCAGTCAGAGGTGGTATTTACCAGTTCTATGAACTACTCAAACGTTCCGCTACTGGTTCTCCAGAACTGGTCAGAACCTGCTGAATACCACCTCTGAACAAGATCAATCAATTTACATATTGTGCCATTGTCAGTTCCTAAACAAAGAACACGTTGTATCAGAAATAAGGATGAATCCTTATGCAGCACTCAGAAAAAAGAAAAGAAAGCCAGTTTGGTATAGTTAGCCATTTGTTCTATGCTCCTCTTAGGCGTAAAAACTGGCTGGCTGAATCTGGACCAACTCCTTTCTCTCAGCCTCTAACCCAGAGGTGTCAAACTCGATCGCGTGACGGGACGGATCGTCACATATCACAATGTTTTTGGCCTTTGTGAAGTTGGGGTGGGTGTGGCCTGCATGTGATGTATCCAGCCAGTTTGACAAGCCCACTCTAACCCATCTCCCAAAAATGTTGTTGTGGGGGAAATAGAAGACAGGAGCACTATATCCCTTGTGTTGAACAAAATAAAAAGTGACTCATAAATTTAATTATAATCGTAAAAGCTGCAACTTGTTAACAGGAAAAGATCTTTATATTACTGCATACTCTAACTGTAGAGGGTCAGTACTAAGCTAGAAAACCAGATTCAGCCTTACTGATCAGCCATTAGAGAATAGTATTTTATTTGGTGTTAGCTGAAGAATTAAAAAAATTATAATTAAAAAAAAATACTCTCAGGATATCAATAGAATATGTTTTATTTACTTATTTTATTTATTTGTTTATATATATCAAGTGATGCTAACAAGGGTTAAATATCGAAAAGAATGATAGAGGAGGGGAAGGAGAGAATATGATAAAACAATACACCAAGTATGCAAGGTGAAATATGTGCTATGGATGAGACACATGGGTGGCATCGTACAGTTAAGCCTATCGAGATGAATCTGTCTTCAGAGTCTTCTTAAAGACCAGGGGAAATGGCCTCAACCAAAGTTCAAGGCAGAGGTTGCTCCATGAAACAGGCATTGATTAAGGTGGAATCATTTAATGGATGGGACCTGGAGAGGGCTGGTCCTATCAAAAACAAGTAGATGCCCACAAATACCCAGGCTCTGTGCCCTGAAGTGTCTGATACATTTACATCTAATGCAGGCAATATATTTACTTTCACCAGTGAAGAAATAAATTCAAAGCCATACAGCAGAAACTGCAAGCTGACCTACTGTGTGCCATGAAAAATGTAACATTATAAATATTTGTCTTCAGATCACTCCCTACGGAAGAAGATTGAAACAGTTGGAGAATCTATAATAAGTCTGAAAGTCAGGAGTAAGTCTTGTGACTTTCGTATTTTGACAGAATTTTTGATCAAAGATCAAGTTGGGGCATAATAAAAAGTGCAAGAGTGCTTACTTAGGTGAATCTATCTCTAGAAAATGCTATTGCAGCAGAAATTATTCACTTGCAATTCAAAGGTATGGGATAGCAATGATATTATTCTGATGTTGGCAGAACCTCAGCTAACTCTAGTCAGAAGCAGCAGAAAACAGCAGGAGAAAAGCTTGGAAATAGGAAAAAGTATATTTAAACAATTGGAAGCATAAATATAAAGAATATCCTACATATATGTAGAAAAGTAGCAAATGCAAAAAGTATAACCATATGCCTAAAGTGTGCTAGAGTACAACAATCCAAACAAGAAATATGCAAAGAAGAGCTGAAGGATTCTGAGTCTGAAGAATATAATTTTCTTTTCATTAGCTGAAGAGACGCGGATAAGAGGAACCATCAGAAAGAAACATTGGCTGAATCAATGCACACCAATGGAATATCCAGCACTTATAAGATTGATACTGGTAGAGAAATCAATCTAATAGTTGAAAGCGATTGCAACAGATTGAAGCCTAAACCTGACCTTTGCCTAGTATTCATATGTCCAAGCTTTAACTCAACTTCATTTCTTGTGTTGGGGCTTCCACATAAAGGAACAAGGCAGCTTATAACATTTTTTAAATGAACCGTCATCTATACCAACCATCTGGGTTAAAGGGACCAGGAAATCCCACAATTGCAGTCCTCAAATGTATGACTTTTAGCTTCATTTAGCGGCCTTTGAAGTTATGATGCAGAAGAAATGGAGTTGTGACTAGATCCCTGTGATCATGGGGTTATGATTTGGTTACTTGCCAACAGAGGTGGGATTCAGCAGGTTCTGAACCAGTTCTGGACAACCAGTAGCAGAAATTTTGAGTAGTTCGGAGAACAGGTAAATGCCACCTCTGACTGGCCCCGCCCTCATCTGTTCTCTGCCTCCCGAGTCCCAGCTGATTGGGAGGAAATTGAGATTTTACAGTATCTTTCCCCACCACGCCCACCAAGCCACGCCCACAGAACTGATAGCAATTTTTTTGAATCCCACCACTGCTTGCCAGCTATTGGATCATACGTCTAATGGTTGCAGGGTGCTGTAATTAGATGATCACCATTTGCAACTTTCCCAGATAGTTTCCTATGAGCAAAGTCGGAGGGTTCAATGGAATTCATTAGTCGCCTTGACAAAAGAGAAGGAGAGATGCTGGCTAGGAAGCTATCAAGCAAGAGGGGCATTTATTTCTTTAATAATCACAGAAAGAAACGGAAATAGGACCTGTCTTAAATGGATCAGGTTAGTTAAAAATGGTGGCTGAAGGTTGCACTTTCAGACTTGAAAGATTCCAGCAAAAGATTAAAAGATTCATGTTGCTTTACAATAAAACAGAATTAGTTTCATCTAGTCCCATTTCCTGGTTTATCTTGGAGGACTGACAAGGGGGAAGTTTGCAGGGAAGAGCAGAAATTCAAGTCTCGTGATATCTCAAGTTAACCCCAAAGCCAAAAGAAAAGTTGTGAAATTGGGTGTGGTCATGTGGTGCCTCACTTAATAATCACACCATTTAAGAAATGCAGTTTCTACCGTGTTTATAAGTCAAGGACTATCTATATATTAATTGACAATTATGTGAACAAGAGGTTTTTTTTCTCTTGAAACTTAGTTTAATGAAGCTCAGTCCAGACAAGTCAACTCTCAGTGACTAATGCTTGCAAGAAATCCTGGATAGTGCATAATGGATATAGAGTTTCCCATCAGCTTTGTTGGAAATACCTTAGTATGTATGCTCCATTTTCTCACACCACGTGCAGCTCTTGCTCTCTGCCCCAGATATATGTAAGTCTTCCATAAAGTGTGATACCTATAATCCTTCAGAATAGAAAGAAAAAAAATCTCTTTTGCTAGATATTTGCATGCCTTTTTCTGTCCATACTGATAAGCATCCTATCAGGTCATCAAAGTGATTCAGCAAAAAAAAGTACATATAATTATATCTAAACTCTTCCTAATATTTCAATTTATTTAAATAGTTTTACTAGTTGATACTCACTTGATAATAACTTGACTTCATTGAAGAATGACTTTTTTAAAGGAAGATAAAATAAATTTCCAATATAGGTCACAGTCCAGCAATTTGGAATGCACACAAGACAGTGTGTTATGCAATATGAAAGCTCAAAGTAATGGTTCAGTAACATTTACTAGTCTATAGTAGTTTATACTACTATAAAAAAGAACAACATAGGAGGCTGAGGTGGTGATGGAAGAGCACCTGTTTATAACTGTCATGAGTCTCATCTTTTTTTCCACAAATGTTGTCAATTAGTTTAACAAGCCAGGATAGATTTTCATTTTGTATCACACCAAGCTAACAAATTAGAAACACACACACACACACATAAGCATGGGTGATATGGATAAGGCCATGCAAGCTTTTGTTATTTATTTTACCCAGTTAAATTGTCTAAAAGGAGCTCAGTCAAAGCTATACTTTAATATTTAAGATGTATATTTATTGTTGGAATATGGTGCACAGCTAACACTATGTGATGAATACTGGGACAAAAAGTCCAATCCTATTCTCCTATACAATGTTTTCCATACAGCTGTTTCTGTATGGAAGGAATTCTGTACTGACACTTGATTCTAAGTTGTTCCTTGTAAAATATGACTTCTATATATAGATTGGGAATTCAGTAATTAATCTTTTCCTTTTGATGTTTCATGGTTCCCATAAATAGTTTAGAGCCGGGAAGGAATGGATCTATTAGATTTACTAATGGCAGGAATGCCTCAAATCAGAAAGAAGTTTTGCAGTCAAGTTGTCTGTCATCGGCTCTGATCACAGTGTCTTGACAGAAGTGGGAATGTTTATCAATTTACTCCGTATACTCTATTTTTAGAAGAAATTCTTTGTCTGTTAACCTGACCTGAAGAAGTATTTAAAGACTGTTAAGTACTTCATGATCACCCTTCTGGGAAGTATACCCCAAAAGGACAGTGCCCAAAACCTTCCAGCACCAAACACCTCAACAACCAGTGCCAAGAAACCAGTGGTGGGTTCTGGATCCCATTGCAACTGGTACGGTTGCAATGAGGCCCAGTGTCCTCCACATGAATGTGTGCAGCGCATGCGTGCATCTTACCTTCCAGTGACGCCTCCACAAGCCTCCAGTTGCTTGGCAGAGCATCGCACATGCGCAGAAGTGCCAAAGGCTTTAAAGGACAGGTAAGGAGCGCGGGCGGGCAGGTGGGCCCTCTGGAGCACTGTACTGGAACAGTACCTAGTGGTCCAGGCAGGATCCAGTACTATGGTACCGCCTGCAACCCACCACTGCACGAAACTGAAGCCAGCCCTTCCCCCTTTAAGAAAACCAAGAAGTACTAGCAGAAAGAAAAACTCAGAGCTGACAATAGGAACACTTAAGTAGATTTGATTTGATTTTGATTTTATTGACATTTGTAGGCCGCCCTTTTCCCTGAGGGGACTCAGGGCGGCTCACATAAAATCAGGGAAGGGGAAATGCAGACAATAACATAGACACATATAATAAAACAGTAAACAACATGCATTCATCATTCGGGAGGGGCAACTATCTTCATCCCCAGGCCTGACGGGCTAGCCAGTTCTTCAAGGCTGTGCGGAAGGCCTGGACGGTGGTGAGGGTACGAATCTCCACGGGGAGTTCGTTCCAAAGGGTCGGGGCTACAACTGAGAAGGCCCTCCTCCTTGTGGTTGCCAGCCGACACTGGCTGGCCGATGGAATGCGGAGGAGGCCCAATCTATGAGATCTAATTGGTCGCAGGGAGGTAATTGGCAGAAGGCGGTCTCTCAAGTATCCAGATCCACTACCATGCAGGGCTTTATGGGTGACTAACAGCACCTTGAAGCGCATCCGGAAATCGACAGGTAGCCAGCGCAGCTCGCGGAGGATAGGTGTTATGTGGGTGAACCGCGGTGCACCCACAATCGCTCGCGCGGCTGCGTTCTGTACCAGCTGAAGACGCCGGATGCTCTTCAAGGGCAGCCCCATGTAGAGCACATTGCAGTATTCCAGCCTAGAGGTCACAAGGGCCCGAGTGACTGTTGTGAGTGCCTCCCGATTCAGGTAGGGTCGCAACTGGCGCACCAGGTGAACCTGGGCAAATGCCCCCCTAGCCACTGCCGTCAAATGATGGTCAAACGATAGCTGTGGATCTAGGAGGACTCCCAAGTTGTGGACCCTCTCTGAGGGGTATAGGATTTGACCCCCCAGCCTGAGAGATGGAGTATTGGTGGAATCTTTGGGAGGGAAGCACAACAGCCACTCGGTCTTTTCTGGGTTGAGCACAAGCTTGTTAGCCCTCATCCAGTCCATAACCGCCTCCAGACCCTGGTTCATCACGTCTGCCACTTCATTGAGTTGGCACGGGGCGGACAGATACAGTTGAGTATCGTCCGCATATTGATGGTATCTAATCCCGTGCCTGCGGATGATCTCTCCCAGCGGTTTCATGTAGATGTTGAATAGTAGGGGGGATAAGACCGAGCCCTGAGGCACCCCATATGTTAGGGGCCTAGGGGACGATCTCTGCCCCCCCACTAACACCGACTGCGACCTGTCCGAGAGGTAGGAAGAGAACCACCGCAACACGGTGCCTCCCACTCCCACCTCTCGCAGTCGTCGCAGAAGGATACCATGGTCGATGGTATCGAAAGCCGCTGAGAGGTCAAGGAGAACCAGGATGGAGGAGAATCCTCCATCTCTGGCTCTCCAGAGATCATCGGTCAATGCGACCAAAGCGGTTTCTGTGCTGTAACCGGGTCTGAAGCCTGACTGGAAGGGGTCAAGATAGTTTGCTTCCTCCAAGGACCGCTGGAGCTGAAAGGCCACCACCTTCTCAACAACCTTCCCGAGGAAGGGAAGGTTGGAGACTGGACGATAGTTATTAAGGACAGCTGGATCCAAAGATGGCTTCTTTAGGAGGGGTCTCACCACCGCCACTTTCAGTGCGGCGGGGAAGTTCCCCTCCCGAAGAGAGGCGGTCACGACCGCCTGGATCCAGCCTCGTGTCACCTCACTGCTGCTGGTAACCAGCCATGAGGGACACGGGTCCAGTACGCAGGTGGAGGCACTCACAGCCCTCATGGCCTTGTCCACATCCCCGGGGGTAACATCCTGAAACTCAACCCAGAGATGTTCTGTCTGATCCTCTTGTGCCTCGGCTGGAACTGCAGGGGTGGAGTCCAAGTCCGACCGAAACCGAGCAATTTTGTCCGCTAAGAATTGGGCATAATCCTCAGCTCTGCCCTGCAAGGGTTCCCCCGCTTCCCTTTTATTTAGTAGGGAGCGGGTTATCTTAAACAGGGCGGCTGGGCGGGACTCAGCGGACGCAACCAAGGTGGCTATGTGGGATCTTTTCGCTGCCCTAAGAGCCCTGGTGTATTCCTTGGTGCAGGTGGTTACCATTGCTCGGTTCGATTCGGACTTATTGGACCTCCATCGGTGCTCTAGGCATCTCCTCCGTAGAGCCATTAAGATAAGGGGAACCAGGCTAAAAATAACTCACCTGGAACTTCCCTTTTCCTCTTTCCTGGCAGAATTAACCAGCCAGGAAAGACAAGGCCCCAGAAGCAGGATTAAGGCGGCAAAGACATAATTCAGAGCAATCACCTTAACTAAAGGTGCACCCAAAATCTCATCAAACCACACAAATATCAAAGGGAAAATGGGTATAAAAACCCATACACTTATCAGGCCACTCTGCTTGCAAACCAGGAACTGTTTCACTACTTTTCTTGAATTAAAGGATACCTTTTTCTGGCAGCTGCTTCCATCTCTATTTCTTCTCGGCATCAGTGATTGCTTCCCCCACTGGGAACAAACCAGGGACATTTCTTCCAACACCCTGTTTGCATAGATGTGAAGAAATTACCATATTTTGGGTTAAAACGACAGACATAAAGTGAAAGATGAATCCAATTAGATGGATATGTACTATCCAAATTCAGGGTATATAATCCTGAGAATGGAAAGAGTCATCTTACATCCACAGCAGAAATATAACTGAATAAACAGTGACTGCAAATCTAGTTTTATTTGTTGGGATCCATAGTGGTCAATCTGACATCTGAATCTGTCAGTTTAGTTTTGTACTTAAAAAGAACTAAACTATTTACGTATTTCATTTAATTAAAAAAAAAACAATAAGGGATTTAAATTCTTATGAAAAGAATTAAACTTCTTGATTTTGAATGCATGTGCATATTTTCCCAAACATACCACACTAAGTAATAAGAAGAGGATTGGATTCTGTTCTTGCTCCAAATATTTTATCATTCATTTTCTACTTTAGTCCAGAAGCCAGGTAGTATGTGATTTGGAAAGTAAAAACAAAGTGCCTACTGAATCAATTTCAACATGGTTTTTAAAAAAATCTTAATCCTGATGAATAAAATAAGAATTCTTATACAGGCTTATCTGATTACTAATGTGACCATAGTTCCATTTGTACACAACACAAAATAACAATAAAGTCTTCTATGCATGAGTTTTAGGTTTCTGTCCATTCCCTTCCTCTTTCCTCCTTTGAAATAACCAAGCAGAACAACAGTTTCTGTTTGCTTTTCCAGGTAATCACAATTTATAATTGTTCTGACTGGGAAACCCAAATTCTGTTTAACTATAGTTTGTTGAAACATGCCAACTACAAATCATGGTTGAGTAGTTGTAAAGGAAACTACTAGTATAGTATTTATCTAGGACATCTGGAAAATCCAACCCTTACAGATAACATGTGAAAGACAAATCTACAAGTGCCCTATAAAAAGCCACTGATTATGATAAGAATTGCTTTATGATATAAAGGAAGTGTTATTTATTGGGCCAGTTAGGAAAGGTAGTGAAACTTTAATTTCTAAGTGCTAAGTTAATTTCTGTCCATTGCCCAACTACTGAAGAGATGTTAAATCAGTTTTAAAAGGTCTTAGCAATGAGTATACTACACTATTTAATGATCTTGACTAGCACCAATCAAAGTTCATGGTTCTGGCTTCACGAGAAACTACAGTTAGTTAAAAATGGAGGCTTCCATGCTCCTTAAAAGGATTGTATTTAATTTATAACTGGAACATGTTTGGCAGGTTGTAAGTGGTGAGTTATCTTCAACTATTCTTTCCGGATTCTTTAAGAATATGCAGCTTAAAGAAATTCAGAACTTCTAATAAGAGTAACTTAAAATATGAACCTGTCTTTTCAGAATGTGCTTACTGTGATCAAGCTATTCCCTTGGTTGTATATTTACCAGCAGCAAATATCATTGTCATTCATTTATGTGTAGAATGTGCCTACACTTTAAGAGGATGAGCAGGGAGCCTAGGGAATTTTTCTGATCAAGCGCTGCTCCTCAAATACATACTTGAAAGGCTTTACTCAGCAGTGTTATCTCCTGCGCAGAGCATAAACACCTGTCTTTGCTGTTCCAAACTGATTCCCAGTTTATTTCAGTATACCAGGCCTTGCTCATTTCTAATTTAAATATGCTAGAAGACCTAACTCCTATCGAGAAAGCACAGAGGGTTCGTATCTGTTGAATACTAGCGCGGGAAATACAAGCGCGCGAACAAGGACTCTTCCTGATTGGCTCCCGGGCAGAGCCGGCTCAATCCTCGCCCTGATTGGTCGAGCTACAAAGGACTCTTCCTGATTGGTTCCCGGGCAGAGCCGGTCCAATCCTCGCCCTGATTGGTCGAGCTACTCGACGCCCCATTGGTCCCTCACTCAAACCTGGAGGTATAAATGTAGGGCGCGAAATACGCCTCGTGGAATCGTTCCACTATGAGCTGAATAAAAGTCACTTTCCTCATACTTCTTGTCGCGTCCTTTCCCTTCGCCCCAAGATGTAAAACTGGCGACGAGGATGGGATCCCGATTCCCGCGACCACGAAGAAGAACAGCCAGCTGCCACCGCGTCTGAACCAGCCAGAACGCTATCGTCAGACCGAGAACTCCGGCAGCGAACGCGAACTTTTCTTCGTCCTTCCTCTCCCCTCTCCGGCCCCACACCACGATGGCGTCATCGCTTCCTCCTTTCGCGCCATTCGGCGGAGCCACCGGAGAATCATGGGACGGATTCATGGAGCGGTTCGAGTGTTACCTGATCGCTTCGAAAAACCAGGCTCAGACCGATGAGGAGAAATGCAGCTTCTTCCTGTCCTGCTGTGAGCCGTCCATGTTCGCCTCTGCGAGAGCCCTGGCCGCCCCGAGGCCAGCATACAAACTTGGGTGGGCCGAGCTGATGTCCAGGCTGAGGAACCACTACGCTCCCTCACCCTCTTTATTTGCACGCCGTTTCGCTTTCCGCCGCCGAGTACAAAGGGCTAATGAATCCATTAGCCAATTTCTGGAGGCCTTGCGCACTGTGGCCGCCCAGTGCGATTTTGCAGACCTGGAGGAAAACCTTGCGGAGCAATTTGTGTGCGGGGTCCGCGACGCACACTTACGCGGCCGATTGCTCCGGAATCACAAGATTACCCTGATGCAAGCCGTGGAAATAGCGCGAGCCGCCGAACTCTCCGAGCAATCCACGGCCGACATGGAACGCCTCCAGCTAAACCCCCCCGCACAAACCGTCGCGGGGCCGCTCGCCCAGACGAACCTCGTCGACGACCTCTCCCCTGCCGAAAACGAGGAGGAGGAGGAGGAGGAAATCGTCGGCCAGATGAGGCTGCAGCCCAAACGGAGGCCACCCCAGCAACCACCGGCACCCGTTCAGCCGGCCTCAAACGCACCTTGCCGCGGATGCGGCGGCCGCCACAGCCGCACAGCCTGCCCGTACCGTTCTGCCGTCTGCCGCCGTTGCCAAGGAGAAGGACACCTCGCCAGAGTATGCCGGGCTCCCCTGCCAGCCCCGTCGTTTATGCAGCCCAGCGACCAGCGCCTGGCACCACCACGCCGCCAGCAGCCACGTCCCGCGAGGCGCACGGAGGACTGCCACTCAACCTACCAGCCCCCCAGCGCCGACTGCGTGGTCTACCAGGCATCCCCCGTTCCCGCCGGCCACCGGAAAATAAGCACCGCCGTCCGTCTCGAAGGTCAGCTTTGCCAAATGGAGGTGGACTCCGGTTCATCCCGTTCTCTCCTATCTTGGGCTTTGTTCTCCCGCCTTTGCCCCGGGGTCCCCCAGAGAAAGCTGCGCCCCGCCAGGGTCTCCCTCCTAGATTACCAGGGAAATGGGATTCCCACAGCTGGGTTATACCACATCCGGGTGGAATATGGAAATTTTAAAGGGAAACTCCCAGTTTTAGTCGTAAGGAACAACCTGCCCGCTCTCCTGGGGTTAGAATGGTTCTCCGCTTTGGGCCTCACCATAGAAGGGGTACACAGGGTAGTTTCCCTCCCCGTAGATAGCGTCCTAGACGAGTTCTCAGATGTGTTCGACGGGAAATTGGGTTGTTACAAGGGTACCCCCATTTCTCTCTGCCTCGATCCTCAGGTCGCCCCGGTTAGGCTAAAGGCACGCAGGGTCCCTTTCGCATTGAGAGCAAAGGTAGATGCGGAACTCGATAAGTTAATTGAACAAGGGGTACTCGAGCCCGTAGATCACGCCCGCTGGGAAACCCCCATAGTCCTCCCGGTCAAACCCGACGGATCGGTGAGAATATGTGCCGACTACAAGTCGACCATCAATTTGGCCCTACAGGCAAACCCGTATCCGGTTCCCGTAGTACAGCACCTACTCCACTCCTTAGGACAGGGCCGCATTTTCGCTAAGCTAGACATGGCACAGGCCTACCAGCAGCTTCCCGTAGACGACGATGCGGCTACAGCCCAGACTATCGTCACCCACCGCGGAGCTTTCCGTTGCCGCCGTCTGCAATTCGGCGTCTCGGTCGCCCCTGGGATTTTCCAGAGCCTCATGGAGCGGTTGCTCCACGGGCTCCCAGGCGTCGTTCCCTACTTCGACGACGTCCTGGTCGCAGCCCCCAGCCACTCGGAGCTCCTGAAAACGCTGCGGGAGGTCCTCACACGTTTCAGGGAGGCGGGACTGAAATTAAAGCGCAGCAAATGCGAAATTGCAGTTCCCAAAGTTGAATTCCTGGGGTTCCTCATTGATGCCCAAGGCATCCACCCCACTCCTTCCAAAGTTGCCGCCATCAAAAATGCACCCGCACCCACCTCTAGGGCGGAGTTACAAGCATTCCTGGGGCTCTTAAATTTCTACGCCCCTTTTATCCCCCACAAGGCATCACTAGCTGAGCCGCTGCACCGTCTACTTGACCGGTCAGCAGCCTGGAAATGGGGTAGCCGTGAAGCGCACGCGTTCGCGGCTATAAAGGATATTTTAACTTCATCGGCAGTCCTAATCCAGTACAGCGATAGGATGCCTCTAATTCTGACTTGCGATGCCTCCCCCTATGGCGTAGGGGCGGTGCTGAGCCACGTCCTCCCAAACGGCTCAGAAGCCCCCATAGCCTTCTATTCCCGGACACTCTCCTCCACGGAGCGGAACTACAGCCAAATCGATAAAGAAGCCCTGGCTGCAGTGTCCGGCATTAAGCGGTTCCATGACTACCTTTATGGTAGAAAGTTCACCCTAGTCACGGATCACAAGCCCCTCCTGGGGCTACTGGCGGGTGACAAGCCGACTCCCCCCATCTTGTCCCCCCGCATGACACGCTGGACAGAGTTCCTAACGGCGTACTCGTATACGCTGTTATACCGTCCGGGCAAACAGCTAGGACACGCAGACGCCCTGAGCCGCTGCCCTCTGCCAGAGACGGACACAGCCCACGTGCCCGCGCTCTCTGTTCTGTCCATTGCCGAATCCGACCTCCCCGTTTCTGCCACGGACGTGGCAGCCTGCACAAAGGCTGACCCCGTCCTATCTCAGGTCGCTTCATGGGTTTTGAGGGGGTGGCCCACGGAAAAGGTAGCGGAACACTTCCGCCCATTCAAAGTGCGACAGGCCGAACTCGCCCTTCACGGGGGTTGCCTTGTCTGGGGGGATAGGGTAGTGATCCCTACAGCCCTACGAGCACGAATCCTGCCCGCACTCCACAAAAACCACCCAGGCATAGCACGAATGAAAGCCTTAGCCCGTAGCTACGTATGGTGGCCCTTGTTAGACACAGAAATCGCAGACTACGTAGGCCGATGCAGGATCTGCCAAAACTCTAGGCCGAATCCCCCCATAGCCGCCCCTCGAGAGTGGGAGATCCCTAGAGGCCCATGGTCCCGTTTACACATCGACTTTGCCGGCCCCTTCCACGGCCGGAACTTCATGATAGTGGTCGATGCTTACTCCAAGTGGGTGGAGCTAGTAATCATGACCTCCACCACAGCAGAGAGTACAGTAAGGGCCCTCCGTAAGATGTTCGCTACCCATGGGTTACCGGATGTGATAGTCTCCGATAACGGGCCCCAGTTTACCTCCACCACGTTCCAAGAATTCCTGGCCGAACAGGGGATCAGACACGCGGCCACAGCCCCCTATCACCCAGCTAGCAACGGCCGGGCGGAGCGCGCAGTTCGCTCAGCAAAAGAAGCCTTGGGCCGCATGGACCAGGGCGACTGGCAAGATAGAGTAGCGGCCTATCTCTTGAGCCAGCACTCCATACCCTGCCCAACGACCAACAAAAGTCCCGCGGAGCTCTTGATGGGTAGGAGATTGCGAACCCCCCTAGACAGGCTCCATCCACTTTACGCAGGAGATCCGCCAAGCAACCTGGGGGCCCTTCCGTCCCACGCGTTTAAGTTAGGGAATCCTGTATGGGCCCGTTCCTTTTCCGGGGATCCACGGTGGGTTCCCGCAACCATCACAGCTCTGACCGGCCCCTGTTCCTTCAGGGTCGGCCTGGCCGACGGGACACAATGGAGGCGACACGTGGACCAGTTAAGGCGTCGCCTCCCTGCGGAAAGAGACGGCCCCAGCTTCCCAGAAATCTGCTCTCAACAGGAGCCACCCCCATTGACTCCTTTCCCCACGGACCGTTTCCACCCGGCGAACGGGGGTCAAGCCGTCGCGAACCTTCCGGGCAGGCGCACCCCAGCTGGTTACTCTTTTCCGCGGAGCCCTTCTCGAGACTCTGAACCTACACCCCAACCGGACGGCACGGGGCCCCTACCAGACACCCCGTTGGCCACAGAGACGCCACCCCAGGCGGACGGACATCGGGCACGGGACCCGGAGCCAGTGCCCTCTCGCGGGGCCGCGCCGTCGGCTCAAGCCCCCACCACGGACACGCCTCCGCCAGCGGTTCCCCCCCCGTCGACGACCGCCGGGGAACCACGGAGATCGGGACGAGAACGCCACCGTCCCGCCTACCTACAAGACTATGTTTGCCCCTCCTAAAGGAACTCTATGACTGGGGGGGGAGGGGTGTTGAATACTAGCGCGGGAAATACAAGCGCGCGAACAAGGACTCTTCCTGATTGGCTCCCGGGCAGAGCCGGCTCAATCCTCGCCCTGATTGGTCGAGCTACAAAGGACTCTTCCTGATTGGTTCCCGGGCAGAGCCGGTCCAATCCTCGCCCTGATTGGTCGAGCTACTCGACGCCCCATTGGTCCCTCACTCAAACCTGGAGGTATAAATGTAGGGCGCGAAATACGCCTCGTGGAATCGTTCCACTATGAGCTGAATAAAAGTCACTTTCCTCATACTTCTTGTCGCGTCCTTTCCCTTCGCCCCAAGATGTAAAAGTATCCTTGTGTTTTCACTAAAAGCATCAGTTACATGCTTATCCTAATTCCCTCCCACGCATCCAGGTCAGAAATCTTCAGGTTGTATGTCCTGGCTTTAATGCAGTTTTAGAGTATAACTTTTAGAATTATGTAGAGCTACATAGGGGTATCTCTCTGAAGTGACAACCCAGGCTGTGTTCCAGATTTATCTGTTCGTGCTGAGTGGTCCAAGTGCTTTGATCAATGCACAGAAGATCCTTTTCTCTTTATCAAACCAAGAGATCACAGAAATCAATCCATTTTAGCATGTTTAAATTCTAGAGTGGAGGAAGAGAACCTGTTTGTATGTTTCAGATGAGTTGAATTGGATCATTCTGACGACCAGCATTAAAGCAATGCTTTCATTGGATTGCAGTTCACGCACAGACTCTTTGTAACTTCCTTTGATATGCAAACCTTTTCACACAAATTCTGTGGGAGACCTTGGGAAATTAGGGAGATTCTGGGGCAAAAGTTCCATCAAAGAGCGATGACCCATCTATCAGTGATGGAAGTTCAATGCAGTGCAAAGAAAAGCGGTTTGAGGAAATACAGGTAAGCCCTTCCTAATTTCTGGTCGTTAAAAAAAAGTTTTCTATCTCGGAGTAAATGCTGCTAGGGTTATAGGGTAAAGATACTGGCCTCAATGGAGAAAGGCATGTTTACATGAGACAGTTTGAAGAAATTCCCATATTTGCTACCTAGGGTTAAACAGACACAAATCCAGATGGTCAACTATTTTTGTGTTCTCACTGAAATACAAAACCTAACCTTTAAAAAAAATATTTTTAATGTATTTCCAAGTATTTTCCACAAGATTTCAGACAGGAGAAAAATAAATTTTGTTGTTTGACTGCAATCAGTTTCACAGGGAATCTGTTTGGAAGATCCGATAAATATGCCCGTAGAAAACAATGGCAAATTTATTATATATCTTCCCTGTCTGGAACCATGATTAGTCAAAATTCCCCTGTTGTCATTAAATGTTGAACCATATGAAGTTAATAGAAAGTGCTACTTTGGTGTGTGTGTGTGTGTGTGTGTGTGTGTGAGAGAGAGAGAGAGAGAGAGAGATCACCCCCATTTGGATACTTTTTATAAAGACAAATTAAACATTTAAGTAAAGCAAAGTAGAGCTTAATTTGGGTTTTCAGTAAAAAAAAATTTCACCTTCTGTCTAAATTTATGTTCCATTGAATGGTCAGTATTAATTGACCGACCTACTTTTCAATATTGCAAAAGATAATCAATTTATTATATTTAAAATATAAATTTCATATTTTGATGGCAACATCAAGGTAATGTGGAAGAAATCCATGTTAAATATTACATTATATTGCTCTATAATATATTACTATATTATATTGCTCAAATCCTCAGGGAGGATTTGAAAGCTAAAGTGAAATTTGAGATAACAAAATTCTTGTAGAATTTCAAATTCAAGCAAGAGAGTTTTGACAAAGTCAGCAAAATTTCTCTGAATCTCAGAATCCCTCAGACTGATCTTGGCAATTGCATTAAGCAGATTTTAGCAGAATATGGATGGTGTTGCTTGGAAATGGCAATACATGTTTGTCTTGAGGAATAAAATTGTGTGTGTGTTTGTGTGTGTGAATGTGTTTTAACCTCTACAACCAAAATAGTAAAACCATGTTGGTTTGAAGGGGAAAAAAAACCTGTGAGATTTTATCTCCATTTGTGGATGGACTCCATTTGTGTGACAATAGGACAATGTTTATGAGATTAATGTAATGTGTATGTATTCTAAGGAAATGACATACTTTTTCCCTCTTATCCCGTGCACATACTGTAGGTATTCTGAGAAAGAGAAGTGTATATTATAAATACATAAGTGATTGTTTCCTAGAAATGAATTTTATAAATAATTCACTCTGCACTATGCTTGTCATAATAAATGAGACATATTGATTTATACAACATTCATTTTCTCCCTTCAACTCTTCATTGATAAATTTTGATTGCTTTGAATTAGTGTTCTAGCAATCATCAACAGCCAGGAGTAAAGTGCATATTAGCTACCTTCTTTTTATGAACATTGCCTCCTATAATAAATTATTGCCTTCCATGCTTTCTTTCTATCCATCATAATATGTCTGCGTACCTGTACCCAGGTGGGTTGCAAATCCTGGCGCCACCAGTTCGCTTGTGCTCACATGCTTGTGCATGCTCAGAAGCATCTGGGCGGGTGGGCGGAGCCTCCCGCTGCCATCATTACTGGGACCAACCCACCTCTGGTACCCAGTTATAAAACTCTAGAGTTCTCTTGTACATTCTTAACTTTTATTTCATGTAATATTCTCGCTTGGAAATAAAGAGACCTCCGAGTGGATTTATTTTCATCTGGTCATTTCAAATGTTAGTTGAAAAGCATAGTGTTGAATATGTATCATGGATATAAAATGCAATGCAAATTATGGATAGGGACAAATAAATTTCACTTTCGTTGAGCTTCTCTGTTTTTCCCAATTTACTTTAAATTTTGCTCAGCTTCATTTTTGTAATTAAAAAAAAATGCAATTGTCCACAAGCGTTTTAGCTATGTATGTCGGCATATATGTACTTTTCATTCTGTTTCCCCTTAAATATTCCATATTACTAGTAATTTTACATGCCAGTTGTTATGCAAATTTTGTTTGCATGATACACATTCTGAAATATACTGAAAAATTTAGAAAGTTTGTACATTTGTAACTTCCGGTAAAATTGTATGAAATCATCAGAAAATTGAAAACAGAGAGAGACTCCCAATCAGATTTACAGTGCTTTCTGGTATAAAGATATGCTTCCTCTACTTTAATATTCTGTTCAGATCATAGTTGAGCTCATGTCATGAGCAATAGCACTTAGTCTTATATACCATTTCACAGTGCTCTACAGCCCCCTCTAAGCGGTTTACAGAGTCAGCATATCGCCCCCAACAATCTGGGTCCTCATTTTACCCAACTCAGAAGGATGGAAGGCTGAGTCAACCTTGAGGCTTGTGAGATTTGAACTGCTGGCAGCCGGCAGTCAGCAGAAGTAGCCTGCATTATTGCACTCTAACCACTGCACCACCATAGCAGTAATATGATTCACCACATCCATGATCTAATCAATGAACTGCTTTGCATTATCAAAATCTAGTTGGGTACCATGGAAATGTCCTCTTGGGTCTTTCGTGAAACATCTGCCAAGATTCTGGAGTAGGGAAAAGGATTCATTTGCCATTCAAGAATCTCTGGTGTCTTTCGGGGATGCTGTGCCATGTAAAGCCAGATGTGAGATGCTGTCTATGAAGGCAGAGGGATTAGTTGGGATTGCTGATACTATACCAGTTTTTCTTCTGTGCATCCCCCTTTACAATTTTTTTTTACAAACAATTCATTTTTTATTTTTTTTATAAAAAAATTATTATTTTACAAATATTTTTATTAATTATTTTACAAATAATTCAAGGCAGCGAACCTAATATTTTCCTCCTCCTATTTTCCCCACAGCAACAACCCTATGAGGTGAGTTGGGCTGAGAGAGAAAGGTCACCCACCTGGCTTTCAAGTCTAAGGCAGGATTTGAACACACAATCTCTGGTTTTTACCTTGGTGCCTTTAACCACTAGACCAAACTGAGTCTCCATGGTGTGGAGTTTCCTAAGTTTATGATTCCGGGAGAGTTTAATCTTCCTTCTCTGAACCAGAAGGTAGACGTGTCTTAGGAGTTTAGGGCCACCGCAATAACCATGTTCTAATCCAGATTATTGGGCCAGGACATTTCACACACTCAATTTGGGCTTTGTTCTGGAGACAGTAATGATTGTATATTGATATCAATACCTTACCATGGATAGATCACTTCTTCCTAGCCTTGGAGTTCTTTGTAGCCACTTTCCTGGGTGGAGCGAAAAGCTACTTGATTGGAAGGGAATTTGGGGTTATTCCTTAAATTCTTTTGTATGGCTCAATAATCATAGAGATTTTCAATCATCCAAGTGATAGTTGTCTCAAAGGTGCTTTTCAAAAGGTAACTGGACTTTCTTAGTTTTTTTCCTTGAAAGTTTCTCAAGTTTCTTCAAGTCTGTTCTTCACAACTGAAGAATATTTTGGGATGAGAAGTGAAACGTTTTCAAAGAAAAAAAATAAGAAAGTCCAGTTGCCTTTTGAAAACCACCTTTAGGAGAAGGTGTTAGTTGTAGCTTGGAATGAGTACGGGATAATGTTCTTATCTCACTCTCTTTATTTTTGTGTGAATTGGGGAAGGACTTGAGATATTTACTCATGTTGCATTCTTGGTCCAGGTCCAGCAATTTTTATACAGCTGTTGGCTTGGTATCATCTCATCCTCCTGTTCCTCTGCATTTACACTGAGTTGTTAATTAGTAGAGCCCAACTTTAGTGAATTTGAAAATGATATATTGTGTGAGGAATTTTGTAGGCAAGGCATTTTCATTTCAGTTTCAGGATTCAGCTGTAAGAGATATGTTATTGCTGCAGTGCAGGTACATAGTTAGGAGAAGGTGAAAGGGGAAATTTGAATGTTTGGAGTGTTTAGATGGCTATGTGAGAGGGGCTTCACTCAAAAGAAACATGCTAAGCCATCTATAGGATCATATAAAGTTTAACACATCTATTTCAAACTATTTTCTGTAAATAATTCATGGTTGATTTGGAGTACTTCACATTGCTGTTTTCTTGAAATATCCATCTTTTCAAGCTTCAATTTCTTCACTGACTATGGGACATTAAATTCTAGGATAAGTTGTTATTTAGTCAAATCTTTTCTTCCTTCCTGCACAATATTTTCTGTTCCATTGGTTGCCAGAAATCCTTCAAAGTGTAATATAGCTACCATAATACTTAATGGTTGGGCAGGTGTTTTCCTCAAAAGTTTCATCTCTTATCTCTAAATATATCTTATATGGTTGTGGCTGAGTAGTTCAATTTTTATTTCATCTGTAATGAAGCACTTCATTCCAAAATGTTTCAGGCTTATCAAGATTTTCTTTAGTCAATGACTATTATGAAGAGGTCAAAGAAAAGGTGAACTTATGACAATTATGCCATGAAAATTCTCGTTGCAGTGATACTGAGCTATAGACCTGAGATTAACTGCTTCAGTATCAATTAAACTTTTCTGCAGGTCATTTACAGTAATAGTTGGTTTTTATTTGCAGATGGTTCAAGAGACAGTTCTGTCTGAAATTTTTCATAGTTTTTAAGTTCTTGCTTTGCCTTCAATAGTTGAATATAACTTTCATTTAACAATGTTTCCCAATTTTGAACTGGAAATATTTAGAGACATTTTATAGCTGTCCCCCACTTTGTACTAATAAATTATCTCTATCTTCAAATGCTCAGACAGGTGCTTAGAGGAGCCTATGTTTGACCAAAACTAAGTGAACCATAATGACAACCTGAGAGGTTGGATGAGTCACATTTTTCTCTAGACGTGGCATCTCCTAATTATAGGCTTAATAAGTCAGCCACTTGTTAGGATCATATTATCAACTCTATAAAGAAAAAAGAAGGCAACTTCTATACCTGCCAGATTCACTGTGTCTAATTCTGAATCTTTAAAAATGTTCACATGAATAGTAACTATGCACTCAAATTTTCAGATGGATATCAAGGTTAAATTTAAATTTGTAGCATACAGAAATTCAATTAGTTTATGAATTTATTACAGCACGCAATTTAACGAAAGGGACATAAACTATTGCATTCAAATGAATTATTTTGTATACCAGGGCATTAAAGATGAAGCAGCTTTTCTTTGTGGATGGTCCTGTGCCCTAAAATAGTAACTTTATTTGTGTGCCTAAAACAACTTTTTCAATCGTTAAGTGTTCTTGCTGACTGAAAAGGAGAAAAAAATAGTTGGGGATCCCTATTCAACGTAAAAGTGCTCTCTCTCCAAAAATAGCATCTTAAGATGCTTTTAACCTAGTCATATATATTGTAAATGAATACCAGCACACCCTTCGAATGGTATGGGAGTATGAACAGATTTCCAGAAAAAATACACACTACAGGAACCATTTGTGCTTCAGTTTGAGATGCAGACAACACACAGACACAAATGCCTTTATGTGGTCTTTTTGTTAACTTTCAATATTTTGTTGAAATGTTAGGTACAATTTGATCCAAGCATAAATGTCCAGCCTTGCCTCATATATCAATATTTAGGCAATCAATATTTACACTTAGAAACTTTATATGAGGCAGTTTCATTCTGTCACTTTCAGTTGTGCCAGTTTTAAACAATTAGAGCATCAGTGCTTAATAATGTTAGGAGGGACATTGATGACACATTATGACATAGGAAATAGCAAATCTTTTCCATCCAAGTATTTAAATTATAGATAAGCCTCCCCCTCCCCCTCCGTTTCTTAATATACATTTCAAAAGCAGACTGTATTTGGGAAATCTATGTAGAAAATAAAGTGCATGAGACTTATTATGTTTTAAATCTAAGACTCTATTGATTACAAATATTGTAAGAAAATTACCAGTGATTTAAATCTCCTGGCCCCAATGGATAACATGGATTTGTTTTAGGCTTGTCTATTTTTTTAATCCCAATAACTCATTTGTAGATTAAAAACAAAATGATTTACTTAAAAAAAGTGCAACAAGTATCTGTCTCACAGGTCTAGGATTCATTAAAATGGAAGCTGAAGTAAACAATAAAATATTATAATTTTATTTGTTAGACTATTCAGCCACAGAATATATAATTCCCTGTGGAGATATTTTTTCAAAGGGAAACACTTCTAAATCATGCATGCAATGCATTGCTCTCTGATTTTACCAAACTGTTAGCTTTTAGTACCAACTTCTATTATCTATGTTTTTGTAGGTCAGTAGGGCTTGAAATTTGTTTTTTAAAAATTGGGACCAAGCAGAGCTACATTATTTTTCCTCATTCCTGAGCTTCATTATTTTAGGTCCCTGGAGCCCTCAAGAAACAATGAGGTATATAATTAACGGATAAATAATACAGCTTTATATATACTTCAATTGAAATATTGCAAATAAAGAAAAGCAGTCAGCTTACAAAAAGACAAGACCTAAAATTGCTACAATTGGATAGCCATTATCTGTGAATCAACTTGTATTAAAATAAAAATCAGATTCTAATGTTTTAGGATTCTTTGAAGTTTCCAAGTTGACTAATCCATTCAGATTGGGGGAGCTCATTTAAAACTATAAGTGCAGCACTGAAGGGTCTATAAAAATATACTTATTAAGCATTTCCCTGTTTCTTGTGGTCTTTAAAGTGATTATCTCATTAATCTGTGCAACTGCTTCCTATAAAAAACAATAAACATGAATGTTCTGTTACACAGGGAAACAAAAATACCTATAACTACATATATAGTCAGTATGCCTACTGACCTACATACATGTATGTATGTAGGTAGGTAGGAAGATCCATACCTTTTATTCATAGAATAAAAGCAAAATGAAATTTGCACGCCATCAGTTTTTCCCAGTACTGGCCCATGCACTTCATTAAATTGAGCCCTATTCATGTTACAGTTCAATGTGCACATTAATCCGTGGTCCATGGTAAGATTGTGTACAATTTGTAATTTTAGTATAGCTATTCCAATATTCCAAAACTCAATGAAATAAATCTCCTTCTCCTTTCCAGTTTGAATCAAATCAGTTCATAGATAAATCAAGATATTTCCCCAAATACTAAAACATTGAATGGAGCCCTCGGAGAATCAGAAAAAATATTAGGGAAAGGAGGAATACAAATTTGGTCTAGCACACATTCAACTTATGTTCTTAATAGCTTTGAACTATTGATTGATCTCCCTGGGTCATTTGATTCATTTAACTCAGAACTTATAGTGGAACTTCATTGTCTGGGATAAGTAAGAAGGATGGAAGAAAGGCTCTCCATCCTTTCAAGCACTGGTTTGTTACATATAAGATATACATAATTGAGTTTAAGCTTTATTGACTTCTCAGAGATGCCTTATAATGTATTTCACTGTGATATGGAAATGGCTAGTCATTGCCACTTTATAGGATTCTAGGATGGTTTTTCAAGTCCTTAATCTGGCCTACAAGACAACTAGTTTGACATAGTGGTTAGGGCATCAGCCAAGCCACTTCTGAAAAACTTTGCCTAGAAAATTACTTGTCTAAGCAGTATCCAAGAACCAGGCATGATTGATTAGAAAGGGGGGGAAAAAACTCCTGGTCTACAGTATTGGGACTTTCTGTTATTTTTCTATCCAAATATAAATCGGGTCTAAACTTCCTTAGAATGTAGCCAGGTTACATTCAGGTTACAACCAAAGGGGAAAAAAAAACCTTTCCCCAAGGACCATTGTATTGGAGAGGGAAGAAGAACAATCTCAGGATTTCTTCCATTTACGCCAATATTATCCAAGGGTCAGCAGAGTAAATCAGACAGAAAAGGGGATCAAATCTGTAGATGCAGAAAAATAATAAGTAGGAACTGAGAAATGGGGGAAAGTCTTAAAATCTGAGTGAGGAAAAATGTGGAGGTCATAATGCTCACCTTCCAAGGAAAGTTACATCACTAATTGTAATACATACTCTAATATAAAACTGGATACGTTCTTGTAAAATTATTCTAGCATGAAATTCATATCATAAAAATTAAAATAATTCAAGACTTTGGGAAGGTGAAAAATCCCTTTTTAAAAAAGGTTTACACTGGAGCATTTTATTGGTGAGGCTTCGCGACAACTTCAGGAAAGCGTAAATGTGATTGATGCTTATAGCCTGACCTCCGGCAGAAAGACCTTGAAATCTCATGAGGAAGCCTGCCCTTGTCACCGTATATACCACTGTCATGGAAATTAATTGGCAGTGCATGTCAAATGTCATAGCAGAGCAACCAGGCCAACTTGCTGAAGCTTCATACCTCAGATTTGAAGGGTGCTTAGCTCAGTCAGGTTACATCTGGGCTAAGTAGCTTGAGGGTTGCAAATAATTGTAGCATCACAACCAAACTGCCTTCATGGTAAAGCAATATTCCCAAATAAGGGAAAAAAAATATGACTGGAATATAGGTTGGGGGGGGGAATAGACTAAGATACTGCTGAAAACTGATAAACCTAAGAACTTAAGTTTTCTCCTAAATATAATTTGTGGAAATAGTATTTTATTTCAGTGGGTTTCATACCAGCATTCCATTCACAACATTCTTCTAGTAATGAATCAGAAATAAAACCTTTTCACCACTTCTTTCTTTTGCAGCCCAAGCACTTTATGAATATAACTTGTAAAAGAATGAGGCATCATATTTACCAACATGAAAACAAAACAACACAAATTATTTCTGGTATAGACATAGAGTTGTCTTGTGAGAAAATCAGAAGTTAATGTGGAAAACAAATGAAGAGGCAGAAATGTGTTTAGCTGCAGACAGTTCTGTTGAAAAAAAATTCTCTACGTCCATATCAATATATCTCTTCCTCTGATTTCATCCCAATTGAGCAGGACTGGCTTAAGGAATCTAAGATTATCAACCCAGCCTCCTTCTTTGAAAAAGTGACTAAGTTAGTTGTTCGGGGAAATACTCTGGACATAATTTCCTTAGACTTCAGTAAGGCAAAGTTGAACACAGCCTACTTCATGGTAAGATAGAAAAAATGTGGGGTAGAAACATTACCACCAGATGGATTCACGATTGGCTAACCAACTATACTCAACGTGTAGTCCTCAATGGAACTGCATCTAAGTGGAGGGAAGCATTTCTGTTAGGTACAATAAGGTTACGCCTTAGGCCCAGTATTCTTCAACACTTTTATTTGTTGTAGACAAGAGGATTGAAGGGGAACTCATCAAACTCACAGATGACACCAAATTGGGGAGAATAGCCAACACTTTAGAATGTAGAGTCAAGACACAGAAGATCTTAACAGATTTGAACACTGGGTCCTATCCAAAAAATGCAATTGAGTGGCAAGAAAAGTGATATACTTACTTATACTTACACTTGAAGCCAGAAAATAGTCCAGAAAAAAAAAACAACCTATGGCTTGGACTTGCTCTTTAAGAGGGGATGTGTATTAGCAGTATTTCAATTTGTTTTGTCCCATCCAGTCCTAATTCCTTTCAGGAATCAGGTAAGAAAAAACATTCACAACATTACAGGGGGAGACAGGAGCTGACGTTGTGATGATATGACGTGCAATCTCGGAGTTCCGAGATTGCAGTTGACACTTTTGCCACTGGACGGTCCATCTGGACCTAAACCGTCCCAAAGAGACGGTGACAGGGAAGAGTACATTTTGCTGATCTCAGGGACATCACAAAGTCCCTGATTGATCCAAGAGAATCTCTTCTTGCTGGCGACAAAAAGCACAGCCTCAAGCTGCTGAAGTCAGCACAGCTCTGCAGCAGGAGGAAAGCAGAAAGAGAAAGTGTGTCCATCTGGTGAGGAAATCTTAATCTTTATAAAAGACTGCCCAAAAAAGATTGAAGTTAAATTGAACTGGTAAAGAAAAGGAAATAAGCAGCAAAACTAAGCATTATTGGACAGTGTGTTATCTTCTTTTATTTTATTTTTTTCTATCGAAGTTTTGTGAACATTTTTTTTTTACTTTTTAAAGTGAAAGTATCAGATTTTCTTCTTCTATTTCTTTTTTTACCTATGGATTAAATCTTTTCCTTTATTTATACAATACTGGTTAGGATGGATTTTTTCTTTTTATTTTGTTTCATTTAAGAACTTTGTTTCTTTTAAAGTTGAAACATAAAGAAGATTTAAAAGGAATATAAAGAGGGTAGTAATCTTAGAGAGAAAAGAAGTTACACTGCCATTTGGAGGTTGGAGGTTGAGACCTGGAAACATTGCTTTTTCTTTTTCCCCTTTGATCTTTTTGACCTTGCACTTCAAAGGCTTCAGCTTGTTTATAGAGAAGAGCATGGGTTGTTTACGCAGGTGCTCTCTGGATGCTTATTAGTAGCTGGAAAGAAGTGAAAACAAAGATTTGTTTTTAAACTAGAGTGGCAGTGTTTACTAACTGGAAGGATGGCATGACTTCAGAAAGAACCCATAACATTACAACAGATTATGTTGGGCATTCAAAAATTATTAGAAACAACAGAGAGAATTAAGAAGAAATGGGAAAATATTGAAAATATAAATGGAAGACATTCAGAAAATGGAAAAAGTGGAGGCTAGAGTCCTAAAAACCCGAGGGAAAAATGAACAAAGAGGCAAAATAACCATGGATATTGACAGTGAACTGAGTGTGGTTGGAGATGGAAAAAGTGGAACAGGGAATGGGAAGATAGATGGAAAGGTGCTTCACTACATATTTCAAGGTATAGAAGAAGAAAAAAAGAGAAGAATGGATGGACTTAAGGAGAGAAACTTTGACAAAAACACAACTGATAACCAAAGATAATCTGATTAAAGAAGCTGATGGAGGGTTTTGAGATTTTACAAGATATGTAACAAGCAACAAGTTGCGAAGAGAAGTCCAAACAAATTTGATTAAGGAAATAACCAGAAGACTAATTCCATAAATGGCAAAAGAAATAGGAGTACTCTTTCTATTATTGGAAAGACAGAGGTTGAAATATGAAAATTAATAATAAAACACGTTAAATTTAGTTAAAATTAGAGCATTATGTTAAAAATGTAGTGATAATGATAAAGTTAGGCAAATAATTGATAATGATGACAATGTATACATATGTATTGGTTTGATAAGAGGAAATTTGGTATACATTTTAAAAGGGGGAAAAGTAAGTTAAACTTAGTCAAACTATTGTTAAATAAATAGCAGATTGATATTGATAATGATTGATAATGATAATAATGTAATAATTTGTAATTGACATGATAAAAGGGAAATTGGATATAAATTGTAAACAATGATTAAGAAAAGAGGTCTAAAGATTTTGTTATTAAACATAATTATTATTATTTTTATTTTGAATGTGTTATAAAGGTATAATGTGGTTGGATGATATTGAAAATAGACAAGGGAATGCCACTATGTGGTTTTGTTTTAAATTTTGGAATGTTTGTTATAAAGGGATGTTAAAACAACTATAGTCATATGAAGGATGAGGTTTGATGATAGCAATATATGTAAATATATGTGATGTAAAATATATAGCTTGATATGAATCATAGGTGATGTCTGTGGAAAGGATGCACGAAAGTTGTTTGTAACCAATTGACACACTTTTTACAATTTGTAATGGAAGGTTATTTTTAAAAAAAAGAACATTCACAATATTACTTACCCAGTCGGTGTGGAGATATGTATCAATTTGCATGAGTATGCTGAG
The DNA here is from genome assembly GCF_009769535.1 of Thamnophis elegans. Classification (NCBI taxonomy): domain Eukaryota; kingdom Metazoa; phylum Chordata; class Lepidosauria; order Squamata; family Natricidae; genus Thamnophis; species Thamnophis elegans. Next base: position 87,504,676 of record NC_045546.1, read on the forward strand.
GGCACCCTCCCCTGTTTAACTGTAAATAGTATAACCAAGTATTGGGTGCAACCCAAGCCATATGATATGCCATACAAACGTAACAAGGGAATTGTACATTTCCTGTTACCAGTAGCTGAAATTTAGAAATGTTACTCCAATTTTCCCAGCCCTTACAGGATATCCAGAAAGATGCCATCTTTGATGATTCTGAATGCCATTAAAGAAGCAATAGGACCAGTAGGATCCCACTTCCACCATCCAGCAGAGGCTGCTTTCAAGAAGGATCAGTTCATTTTTAGTTCCTCGGCAGAGTCCGAAATCTGACAGAAAAGAAGTAGACAATCCATCTCATGCAAGATTCTCTGTAAATTCAGATATTCCGTCTTTTCCAAAACGTTTCCTGAAAAAAGAACATTGGAAGGCACTTTACATTTATTGGATGCTTCTGGTTTGAAGCTGGTTTTAGGGAGATCTATCAGCTCTTCTTCAAGTCAGAAGTCTTAATCCTTTCCCTCGCAGAAGCATTTATTCATAATCCATGATTAATTCAGCCATTTACTGTATGCGTACCCCAGCTGCTGAGTGTGGTTTGGCAGGATTGGAATCCAATCCACAAGTGGCACACTTAATGTTGTCACAAATTCTATTTCTTTTGATTCTACAAGATGAGAGAATCACAGTTAACATCATTATTTTGCTCCATTTCCCTTATTTGTTCCTTGGAACAAATGAACAACTAGGAGTTAGCTTGTCTGAAAAATGCGGAGTTAGAAGACTTTCTTCAGGGCATCTGAGAGATTAGAATTGAAAATGGCTTCATTTTATGTACTGCTCTGCAGTGATTTTTTTTAGTTGTTATTGGTGATGATATTAACATTTACACCCTTACGCTTTTTAGGCATAGTGACATTGACAATCTTGACAACTATATAATATATTTACTATACTTATACCTAGATGTTGCAGTGGTAATTGCTGGTGAAGTGAAAGCTCTCACCGGGGATAAAGACACCTCCTCCGAGCTCATTTTAATTGGCCACTTTCCCTCAAAGAGAGAGCTTATTATTCTCATGTTCAACAATCTAAAGACAACTGTTGTAACACGGCAAACTTTCAGTAGCCTAGTTAGCACAGTGTTTCTCAACCTTGGCGACTTTCAGTCCTTTGGACTTCAACTTCCAGAATCCCCCAGCCAGCATAGCTGGCTGGGGGATTCTGGGAGTTGAAGTCCAAAGGACTGAAAGTCGCTAAGGTTGAGAAACACTGAGTTAGCAGATAGTTGTCTTTCTCAACATTACCTCCAGGTGATATTCTATCAGTGAAGTCACTTTCTCGGCACTCCAAAAGAGCTAATGCAATAGATTTTATCTTCCTTTCACACACCAATGTTCACTTAACTTATTTTTGTGTTGGCAATTGCCTCAATAGTGATCTATTTAAATTGCCTGGTTTCTCCTAAAGAAAGTATCAGGTTCCCAGAGAAAAGCCGATTGTCCCACAGTATAACGATATCTGCAGAAACAGGGCACATTGTTTAAATTTATAGACTTTGGAATCCACTTTGAGGATTGCATTTGGAACATAATGCTTTTCTCTCTGAAAATGACATCATAGTATCCCTTAACCTGCTTAATATTTCATGTCAATTGCTAAAAATTCAGAAGGTGACCAACAATTATAAATCTGATCCTCAGCAGCTTGTATGTTTTATGTGAATTAATGTTTGAAATGAATTTAGAAGTTTGCACTACAGCAAGAGATAAAAATGGCCGGGGGGGGGCACACTTTTGAAGAAAGACATTTCTTGGAGCTAGAAAGGGTAAGTCCTAAGGCTCCACAAAATTTCAAGATGAAATTTGAGATTATTGCTTCACTGAAACATTCTGCAATTTTGGCCTTGGTAAATATCCTGGGTGTATGCAGATGGCTTCACACTTCTGCATAGCTATCTAGATGGAAGATTGAAGGATCTGGTCCTGTGATGTCTCCTTTGGACGATTCCTTTGAAGCTTCCTCTGAGGCCAGCTTGAGAGGGAATGAGATCATTCGTGGCACATCAGGAATTACTGATCTTGAACTTGCCAGCAGAAGAGGCTTTAGCTGGGGACAGCTTGGGGGCCAGTGAAGAAGAGCGGGAGGAGCTGCCGGCCACAGTGGATCTTAGAACATGCAGGGCAGAGAAGCGGAGATCTGCCAGATTACTGGGGAAAAGGCCCAACTCCTCTTGATGGGCTGCACCGGATGCTATTTAGCATGGCAGACAGAGGGAGCATTACTGGAAGCAACGCATGTGGGTCATGGCTGTGTGCTTGTTTGTGTTTCCTGAGACTCTGAATTGCTAAAACCTGTGAGGTAATTTGGATATACTTTAAGTTTTGCCTGGTGCTTTATGCTTTCTTTACTGGACTTACTGTTTGAGCAGCTTGGACTAATTGGCCCTTGCCTGGGGAATTAATCTGGGCTTGCTCGTGCCTAGCCTTGGTTGGGGCAAAAGGGAACCCAGATTGTTGGGGAAAATATGCTGACTCTGTAAAGTGCTTAGAGAAGGTTGTAGAAACACCATGAAATGGTATGTCCTGTAAGTCTAAGTGCTGTTGCTTTTGCTAAAGGGAATTGCTGAGGGAAGACAAATAAAACTCTCCATAAACCACGGACATATGAGCAACACAGGTCCTGTGACTGAATCCTCACAACGATCCCTGGAAATAAAATATGTTGCTTGAAATGGGATCTACTGACATGTATCATACAGAGCCACAGTGGTGCAGTGGTTAGAATGCAGTTCTGCAGGCTACTTCTGCTGACTGCCGGCTGCCAGCAGTTCAGCAGTTTGATTCTCACTGGCTCAAGGTTGACTCAGCCTTCCATCCTTCCAAGGTTGGTAAAATGAGGACCCATATTGTTGGGGCAATTTGCTGACTCTGTAAACCCCTTAGGAGAGAGCTGTAAAACTCTGCGAAGAGGCATATAAGTGCTCTTGCTCTTGCTACCCACACAGAGACTACATATATGTCCCCACATCCAATGAAAATTACTTCCCAATTGCTTGGGGAAATTATGAATAATGCATGCACTGATGCAAAGTCATGTGTTCTGCAATTCCCAAATTAATGTTCATTACACAATTTAATGTTGTGCTTTCTGAATGATCCGTTTTAATTCTTGGCTAGAAATAAACTCAGCAAAAGGTGCTTAATTCTTTTCTGACAGATGGGCAACAGATACCTCACCAGTGCTGGTGGTGGTGGGGGGATTATTCAAAGTTAATCTTAGTGCTCCGTATCTCAAGTTCCAGGTGGTCCTCAGTTCTGAGCAAATGTGAATTGCCCTGTTATTTCAGGGAATTGCCCTCACATTATTGAAATATCTATATGTTTACAAAATGCGGAAGGAACCAGCAGCTCAGAATTTGGTCAGGGTAATGCAACATTATGGTAGAAATTGTATAGGAGGAAAACATCCATATGGAGACGCTCAGGAATGATATGTAGAGCCTGTCTCAGAAGTGCTCGAGTGTTTCTTAGGAATTTTGCCAATTATAGTGAGACTCTTATTTTTCAAATGTTAGATTTTTCAAATATTAGAGCATGTTTCCATATGATGTTTGTTTTTGTTTTATTACTAAGAAAAATTCTAAAAAGCAATTAGGACATATTTTATATCCATTTCTTATAGATGAATAGTGTCATACAGTATATTTTTCCAATCCATGTTTCCTAATAAAATGCAATTTCAACTATTTATATGTTGGTTCATCATCTAACTTTCTATTAAAAAGCAAACTGAAAGCATTTTTCCACTTACACCTTTCATTTACACTTTTGCTCGTTGGAGGATGTATTCTACCCGTTGGCATCGGTTTTGTTCATGACACTTACAAATTAAATGGAAGTCCTGAATAAAAGTAATAATTCCATGTGATTTATTAATCCATAGTCTCTAAATGTCTGTAATTCAACATTTCTTCAATCTGTACTTTCGGGACCAATCGTTTCTATAAGTGTTAACTATATTTAAGAACTGTAGTCTTGAAATATGATGTTCTATTATAACCTTGCGTTGGTATTAATCAGCCCAGAGGAATTTCTTTGGTAACAACTATATCAGTAGTTTGGTTTTGTACCAGACTTAAATTATCCTAGAATCTGATCCAAATATCAAACTGTAAAAAGTAAAATTGCTCATCAAGCTCATAGGGGTTTCAATAACAGATTGTCTGCCACTTGTAAAATAAACAATGAGTTTCTGCAGCCTGTTTGCAATAACCGACAGAATTCTGATCAGAAGTTAAACCATAACCATGTCTATCCAACCTGCTGATATACCGTATTTTTCAGAGTATAAGACGCACCTTAGGTTTTCAGGAGGAAAATAGGGGGGGAAACGCTGCCTACCAGGTAATTAATCTGGCTAGCGTCCTTAGTCTGGTCAGCTTCAGCACATGCGTTTGCTGGTTTTGAGCACGCACACTTTTTATTCCCTGGCTGGAGATAAAAAATAGCTGATTGTCGGAGAGAGAAGCAATGGAGAAAAGCAGGGGAAGCCCAGAAAATCGCTTCACTAGTTAGTGCCTCAGTAGGGCTGGAAAAAAGATTTGAAAAAGCTACATTCAGAGTATAAGATGCACCCAGCCTTTTTTAGGGGAGAGAAAAATGTGTCTTGTAGTCTGAAAAATAGGGTATTTCATCTGAGGTCCAATGGAGACTGCCGTTGAAATGTAATAAAAAAATATACTTAGAATGTAAGTTCCCAAACACCCCGGAAAGTGTCTAAAAGGAATAGTATCTTATTGCTTGGAGTCAGCAATAGATGAATATCACACGCATTCATATTTCCCAGATTCTTTCCCTGATGTTCATGAACAAATCACACAATGATGCTTTATTAGTTCTGAGTAGGTATGTTTCAGCTCTAAAGAATCTCTCTTCATTTTATCAGCTTGTATTTTTGCAGCCCTGGTGGTTGGCATCCTGTTTCAACATGGCTATTATGATTAAAAAGTGACATCATCCATGCCGAAGAAGCTTTCAGAATATATATAAGAGGCTCCTATGTAATATTAGCAGGGACTCTACTTAATGTTTGCACTAAGTTCTCTAGGGTTTTTTTTTAACTCCCATTTTCACAATAAAGCAACAAAGGAACCAATCACCACCACCACTTCCACCACTGTAAAGTGTTAACCTGAAGTGTATTATAACCAATTGGGGGGAAATCTTGCCTTCAGGCATTCCACTATGAGTGAAAGTTCCTCTGATTAATTGATTAAACTTTCTGTATCTCTTCACTCACTAAATTGGGATGAAATTGTTTTTGATATTGCACGTGAATTCTTTTCTCATTGCGGTAATTTTGTACTGCAGAATTCATCAGATGGCACTTGAGGTGTATTTTTATAGTTCTGACGGATCACCAGTTGTATTCTTTCTTAACACCTCACACTTCTGCAATATTGATGCCAGCCTATACATCCTATAGAGCAAATTCCGCACGCGTTGAAATCCAAATAAAAATGAGCACTTGTCTGAAGGGCTAAATCCCACTAATATTGCTGAGAGATGAGCATGCTTAATTTCATCTAGATTCGGGCTTCTTTGCTACAAAATATGTTTGTTTTGCTGCTGTGGGACTAATAATTCAGATATGTTTATTATTCAAACATCCTCCTGAGTACCATTGTGACAGCTGAAGCACCACTTTGAAAATGATGTATGGCCATTCTTCTCCAGCTGCTCTAATTATATATGGGGAAAAAATGAAATTAGTTTGATGAAAACATCACCAAAACCTATTTATCATTTGAAGGGGAATGAGAGAGACTGTCGAAATAAAAGGCTGCGAAAAACAAATAAGACTGGCACTTGATTTTTATTCCTTCACTTTTTGCTAAGCCAACATTCTCATCCTTTTTGCTTTCCAATATTGCTTTTCCAAATCTGTTGTCATTGTTTTCTCCCCCGGGTGGTGACTCATTTCATATTGTCTGATTCTTTGCACTTTTTATTCTCATTTTTCCCCCCTCCAACAGTAACTGGAGAGTCTGAAGGTCCTTTATAATTTTGTCAGTTGCGGGCCTTATGCGGGTCATTGACAATTCTCAATATGAAAGTGCTAAACCATGAGATAAAACATCATTACGTGTCTTTGGACAACATTATTAGCTTTTATTAAATAGATTTGAACTTCGAATATGGTCTGCATTGTAATAACAAAAAATCCGTACGCTGAAAACTCTTCACTGTATTTGCTGTATTATATAGAGGGATCACTCTTTTTTTTTATAGCAGGTTACAGTCGGATGGAGGAAAAAGAAAAAGTTCTGGAAGAAAAAAAAAACCTAGAATAACTTGGCCAGCATTTTTATCTTTAACATCATGCCAAAATCTGACCTCCATTTTCTAGAAGTTCTTTTCTCCCATGAAAAAGGCATCAATTATTATGGTGGTTGGTCACATCACCAGCCAGTTATTTAAACTTCATTTGGCATTTGTGTCCACCTATCAAGTCCTTCCTAAGGACCTGTGATAGACAGCTGGGAATGTTTGATGGTTTTAAAGGTATCATCACAGAATGTAAGTTGTTCCAAGTAAAGTTGCCTTTTGCAATTGACTGATAATGATTTTGTCAATGCCAATAGTGAAGAAGTGATGTTCTAGGTGTTTTAGGGATGGTGATAGTTATAGTTGGTTATACAATCACCCACATGCTTAGACTGGATTTGGCATTCTTGTCTACCTGTCAGGTACTCCCCAAGGACCTGGAAAGGCAGATCTTGTTGCTTTATAATATAAAAGGTATCAATTGCAGGAGTAAAGTTGCCTTTTGCAATTAACTGATAGTAATTTTAGCAATGCCAATGGTGCTCAAGCAGTGCATCAGATGTTTTGCAATTGCACCCAAGTGATCAATTACTATTGGCACTATCTTCAACCTGTCCCAATGTATGACCATTGAACAGCAACTGTGTCTTCCATTGAGCTATTGATCTTTGAACAAAACTACTACTTCTGTTAGTTCTCTTGATATTCCAATCATGTGGCAGGGATTTGAAAGCCTTTTCCCCCATCAAAACAAGCTTTATTCAACTTGTTCTTTCTGTTGCAATTTTCCAAAACCATCTTGTCAATTAGGGGCTGATCTTTTATCCTTCTGCTTTCCTTCCTGCTCAGATGGAAGGAGCTTGTTTTCAACTAGATGTTCTTCGGATTACATCAGTTACCACACTATTTAGCAATTTGAAACTTGTTGATAAACAGATAATTGGACTTGATGGGCTGTCTTCTAAAATAAAGCAAGATCATGGCATACACTTGAAAGTAAATCAGGAAGACTGTAATTGTGCTGTCTGTCTGGCAAGAACCAAGAATGCTTATCAACAAGAAATATGCATGTGTAAAGCTTGTAACAATTATGGGTAGTTAGAAAGCTGATAAAAGTTACAACAGTTAGGCAACTTGCAGGCCTCAGTGAAAAGTTAGGAATAGAGATTGGCCTGCAGCAAATGAAATGTGTATTAGATAATTTCTGGGGCATTCATTAGCCAAGGCTTAGGAATAGTGACAGCTAGAGACCAATGGAACAAACTGTAGAATTATTACTAAAATGATTATTAGGTGATATTTCTTATTATCTTGTTTCACCTTCCCCTTTAGTGAAAATCTATAAAGCTTACTTAATCCTTTGTTCTTGGTTCTTGGCCATTTTGGCCAGGAGCCCCTTTCTTGGAGTACTTTCTTGGAGTCAAAAGCAATCAGAAAGCCTCCATCTCATGTCTGGCGTCCATCATTGGCTTCGGCACCAGGCTCTGACCCAAATTGGGGACAACAATCTGTAGTAGGCTGGTGCTGCCTCTTTTGTGGATTGTTCTCATTATCAGGTAGATTTTGACGACTTTCAATTTCACCTCCTTACAGTATATTGCTAAATTATTAGTTAATGTTTTCTGCATGTTTTTGAATGTATTTTTTTATTTTACTTGTATTGGGAATCTATTTTTTTTTTCAAATAGTAGATATCTTCCCCTCCCCCTCCAAAAAAACAATCCTTTGGATAAATTCTTACTTGGATTTATATCATGTGGTTGGTCTGAAACATTACTTTTTTTTTCTTGAATTTTCTATTTTTAGCCAAACAGCATTTATCTCCCCATGCTACTTATCTGGATTTTGAGTATGAATATAATTTTAAAAAGTGAGTTTGGATTTTTTCCCCCTAATATAGGTTGATGTTGTTCAAGACTTGTGTGATTGGTTTGTCTCCACAGCAGAAGAAGCAGTGGAGGAAAACCATCATGGTTTTTATGCTACACAGCTGCCTATTTATATCAATAAAATCCTGGTGAGGGTAAGTAAGATTTTGACCTTTCAATAAGTCAGGAAGGCAACAGATGTTTTCTCTCATCCACACTGCAGTTAGGCCAGGTGAGGCGTCTTGAGTAAGATGAATGGCGATAGCAGAAATGATGAACATACTGCTCTAAAGCAGGAGGCAGAGGTGTAAAGCATGAGAATTGAGAGGTTTCATGCTTATGGGCTCACTTCATCTACTGCAGCACATGGAGATCCATTATTAAGTTTACCTCATGGTGATAGAAATTGAAAATATCGGCATTTTTCTTCTTTTACTTCATCTAGCCCTGTTAAGTGCAATTCAGTCTCTCCTAGAGAAGGAGAACTATGGTGAAAAATAGTCATTTGTTAGATAAAGTCACTCGGATCTGATTTGAGTTGGACTCTGGTTGAGAAAGTGGCTTGAGGGTCAGATTTGCTTGATTATCTGGGAAGAATTCAATTTTCTTAGTATTGATGAACTGGACAGTGTCTTTTAAGTTGTAAGCACTTGTCAATGTGTGTTGTTTCCAAAAGTTCAGGTGATGATGAATGTATCCTTGAGGAACAGGTGGTTTCACTGACTTTTAAAGTAAAAGTCTCAAGAAACCATCACTGGATTCAATGATGTAGGACAGGGGCCAAACTCGCAATAACACATCTTTATATAATGTATCACAACTTTTCTCCCTTTCCTAAAATGGGGTGGGCATAGCCAACATGTGATATACCCAGCCCTTGGGCCTCAAGTTTGACATCCCTGATATAGGACAAATTTCCATGTCAAACTCTTTTTCAAAAGAAATGTTATTGAAACCATGACAGCATCAGAGAGTACTGGAAAATACATAATATCTGAATCCCTTTCAGTTGGGAGAATATAATACTGGGATGGAATTGATAGTACTTGTAGATAATTTTTGGTGAAATAAAGATAACGAAGTTTGTCCTGGCCCTTCATCTGTTCTATTATTCTTCTGTACTGTCTCTGCAATGGGAGATACTGAATGCTTTTGAGTAGAACTCAGTTGGAATATATCCTTTGTTTTTGTTTGGCCTGATTTTGTATTGGTTTTAATTCCCATGTTAGGCACAATTTGCAAGTTGGACCTTCAAATATTAGTAATCGGAAAGTTAACCATTTGCATTCTTGATGGAAGTAATAATATCAGGTACCTTTCTAGATAGCTCTTCAGACCCATTGACTTTTGAAAGGTTTTCGTTTTCTTACTACACACCTGTCCATCATTGTGTGGGATTCCTCACCCATCCACACTTCCTCAAATAAAGAAATCCTATGAGAGAAGCGTTGTTTGAGAGGAGGACCCACAGAGCTCACAGACTCTTGAAGAAGTAGGGGTAATGGAGAAACAGAAGTTACGTGGTGCCTCAACAGGGAGGACCTGTTAGGTAATTGCATGACGCAGGCCCTACATTCTGCATCTATGGCAAGGTCAGTAAATTAAACTTTAAAGGAAGCCAGATGGCAAGAACACAAACTTATGCAGAGTTTTTGCCACAGCTCGAGACAATTGCCTCTCTTTACACTTTTGACAGTTAAAAAAGGTTATTCCTGGCCATTAAAATATTATTCCTTTTCTTTCTTTTCTTGGCAGGTATTTCCACCACATCACAGCTGTGCCTAAGAAAGTTTTCAAAGTACAATCAAGTCAGCTAGGGGCAAACTTCCATCACAACAGGTGGTCAGTTTAGTATCAGAATGTGAATATTTCCTTTTGTTGGAAAGAACAATGGCAGAAAATGCCTACAGTGCTTAGGTTTCAAATGTAATCTCCAAATAGTCCTCCCGGCTTACTTGAGTGCCTTTTTAAAATATTAATTTGACATCTTTTATGTTTAAATAACCCACTCACTCTGTGGAGTACAAGACAGTTAAAGAAAAGGATCAGAAATTCCACCTCAGGTTTTAGGTGGAAGCTTTCGAAATCTGATTTATTTTGCTAAAGGTTGTAAAATGCGCTATGAAATTTGCATGCAAGCTTAAGTTATAAAATTCACAGGCCAAATTGAAAACCTTGATGGAGAAAGGAGAAGGAAAATGGCCTTTAAATAAGCCATTAAAAAGCCACCAGATACAAAGCCAAATAAGTTTACCTAAAAAAATACCTGATCCTCATATAAACAGATGCCTCCCCAGCACAATGCAGAGCTGAACAAACGGCTTCTAACTTGAGAGTGTGTATATATATGTATATATGTGTGTGTGTGTATATATATATATATATATATATATATATATATATATATATATATATATATATATATATATATATATTTAAAAAAGCAATTCACCGGTAAGGAGAAATAATCCAAACCAACAAATCCAAAATAAGTGTAATTAAAAATTACCCAATTATGTCTGCATTGAAGGTATGAAGTCACTTTAAGCCACTTTAAATCTGCTTGTGATGGTGAATCTCTGATTCACTTTTTTATGTCAAGTTGATGACTTAGTATAGTTAAATGTATCTTGAGTTTAACAAAATCCCCCTTCCCCATTCCTAAATACCAAGTCTCAAAAACTATGTCAAAAATACAGTCTGCAATTGAACAGGGGGGGGGGGGGGGGAGAACATTATTCAACATTTTCTTTTGGTTTCTTTTATCAAGTGTTTTTTTCATCTCTCTCATCTGGCTTATAGACAACTAGAAGATTCTCCAGGGAAAGCCGCTGTATGAAATTGCTGAGGCCAAGAGAGAAAAGGGGGTTATTTTAAAACATCACTAACAAAGAGCATATGGATGTTTCAGTGTCAGAGATATCTACGGTAGGTAAGATCAGTTTCTAATTCTGGGGGAAAAAAGGATTCAAATAACTAAAACAGATCTTTCACTCTTAAATGTTTAATCACTTTCCATAACTATCTTTTTTAATAATTTGACATAATTTATAAAACAACATATATCTTTAGTTAGGGGCTGGACAGCTATAGTGGCTAGAATTTTAGCAGATCTAACAAAAGAGTGAAATTGCCAATATGTATTCACCAAGAAGGGCTTCACACTGTATGCAGTAATTATTCCTTAAGAGTATTTATCCCCAGAATGTGTCTACCCTGGTTTGTTAAAAGCAGGTGATATTCACACTTTATAAAATGTGGGGACATGAAAATAAATGGAAATATTAATGAGCATCATGGTGTTCATATTGATTGCATATATATGAGGGAAAGTTGTTTGGTGAAGTCCTACAAGGTCCTTGTTGCATTGCAAGGACCAGTCAAGATTGCAAAGTGAGACTCGTTTCAAAGTGATGTTGCACAGTTAAAGACAAAGAGCAGAGAGAAACTTAAATCTGATGCTGGCACATTAGATGAAGAATGCTTTCTTGAATCACATATACTTAAATAGCAAATAGCTGATCTTTAACTTTAGTGGTGAATAACCAACAGCAGATGCAGATACTTATATTCAAGATACATCTAAGAATCCCTTGATCAATATGCTCTCCCACAGTCTTACTGATACAATTCAACTATACACAGTGTTGTTTTGTATTGAGACATGCATTAGTCTGGCTTACATAGCTCACCATTGCTCAGGCAGCTCTGAATCTGGAAGGAAAAGGGGGAGTAGAAGTCAAACCTCATCAGTGGCTGGAGGAGGATGAATTCAACCTAATCCTAGTTCTTCAAATTCATGCCTCTTACTGATTGCAAGAACAGAAGTTAATAGATGGCAAATTAGAAGGAACGTCTGAGGAACATGCCAGGATCCGTCCCCAAAGAAACAGAAAGCACAAGTACACTTTGGACCATCTTGGTCAATACATCCAATATATATACAAGGACCACAATGTTAAGTTACAGTTAACCTCTGTGGCTTTGATCGATGGCCCTCAAAGCCTATAAGTGAAGGTGAGAGACTTTCTCCCTTTTCACCAGGAATACTGCAGCATTGTCAAGATTCGCTAATAATTCTGGGTCAGAAGGATCAAACGGGGCATGATCGAAAGCAAGGTAGTAAGCAAACAAGAACCAAACTGCAATTACATTTGAGGCCAATTTGTTTTGTGGCACCTTACAAACTAACACAATTATTATACTACAATCTTTTGCAGAAGGTCATGGTCCTTCTATATATGAACTCAGCTCTTGTTGGGTGGGTTGGGGAAGAATAATTGGTGGGGGGGAGAAGAGAGAGAGAGGATAAATGGTGAGGCCAGTAGTAATTGATGGGTAAGTTTTTTCTTTACCTTCAATGCACTGACAACTCTAAAGTTCACCTTTGATCACACAACACTGATCTTATCTTGTTCTCAGCCCAGAGATTAAAGAGATTCGTACTGTTCCTCTGAGTTATGGAAGATAACCAGCAATTTCTGCTTAATCTCCACAAATCCAAAGTGTATAGACTTTATTTTGCTTGTCTTACCTTTTGAGAAAAAGTATATTTATATGAATAACCAGCTTAGAACTCCCATTTTAGATTTCTTGAATGGGATACATACAGTGCATTTTAAAAATAGGGCAGCAAATGCAGGGTAAAGCAAGATATCCCTAACTGAGCAAGATTCAGCAAGTCATGAGTTACACTGAAGATACCTACTGAGGAAAGTCTCACATTCTTGCAGTGAATAGCTAAGTAATCTATGTAGTATGAAAAGAAACCTTTACCTTTGTTTAATCCCTAAGTGTAATGTTACATATTTGTAAGAGTTTTAACTCTGCTGTTGTATGTCATAATTGGTCTTTATAATTCCTTTTGTTATTAGCTTGTGGTCATTGTTAGAAAGTCTTCAAGAACTGAAACACATCTCACTGTTTATTATCATTTTTAAGGTCACCGTTTCTGAAACCATTTTGAAGTCATTTATTTATTTGAGCAATATAAAGTCTAGGGAAGGATGTGTTGTCTCAGTGGCTAAGACGTTGAGCTTGTCGATCAGAAAGATTGGCAGTTCAGTTCAAATCCCTAGCACCATGTAATGGAGTGAGCTCCCGTTACTTGTCCCAGCTTCTGCCAACCTAGCAGTTCAAAAGCATGTAAAAATGCAAGTAGAAAAATAGGAACCACCTTTCCCACCTCTGGTGGGAAGGGAACAGCGCTCCGTGCGCCTTTGGCGTCTAATCATGCCGGCCACATGACCACAGAGATGTCTTTGGACAGCCCTGGCTCTTTGGCTTTGAAATGGAGTTGAGCATTGCCAGAGGTGGGTTGCTGAGGGTTCGGCCCAGTACGGCCATACCAGTAGTGGCCCAGAGCAGCTGAGAGCATACTGGTATGGTGGCTCTTTTGGCCTACCCACGCGCCCGCACTCTATAACTGGTTTTATGGCAAATGGCAAAGTGTGCGTGCTCACACAGCGTGCGGTGCCTGCGTGATCCCCAACAATTAGTTGGTTGTCACAGGAGTGATGGATTGCTCATGCACGCACAGTGGATGTCAGGCATATGCGCAAACAGAACATGCGAGTGCATAATCAGCATACTGGTAGTGACAGTGAGCACCACCTCCTAGAGTCAGGAATGACTAGCACATATGTGCAATGGGAACCTTTACCTTTATCTTAAAGTATAGTGGTTATTGTTGACAGGTGACAGCATAGTCTACATTTGAAGGACGAGTAAATGTACAATCTCCTGACATTATGAGTGATATTATTAAATCTTGTAATAGTGTAATCAATAAAAATAATGATAAAGTGAACACTGAAGTTTGCATCAGCTTTTGGTTCCTAATGATTCTTGTATCAATAGATCATGGTCTGTTGTTCACTATTATTATCTGTTCCATGTTGAGTAGCTGTTTTAAGTAACTACAGGCTATTATTCAATGGAAGCATACTTATTCAAGATATGCACTTTCTAGATCAGGGGTGTCAAACTCGCGGCCCATGGACCGGATGTATCACGTGCTGCCTCCACCCCCTGCCTGGTTTAGCAAAGAGGGAAAAAAGTCCTGATATGTCACATGATGCAGCCATGATGATGCAAGTTTGACACCCCTGTTCTAGTTTATGTTTTGGACCCTTTGGTAGTCATTAAGGTAACACATGTTTTCTTCATTATTTTTACTGCAAAAAAAAAACTATTATGCTTCCATTCTGGAAATAATTTTATGGTTTGACATTTAGAGTCCTTTTTCATATACCACTATATCCTCTTATCCTTAAGGGCAGGAGCCTAACATTCTTTCATATCTCCATCTACTTAAATTTGATGTACTGTTTTCATTAATGTAGAGTCTTCGTGGATGAGTAATTGGCTTGGTTTTGACCTTGGCCTTCATTCTCTGATCCAGGCCAAGTCCTAAAAGAATGGAAAGTGATGATACTTGACCTGATATCTTTTTTTTTATTGTTATACCACAGGTCTTCCAGGCTTGGTGTCTGGTCTGGGCCACTGCAGACTCCAGTTTTAAGCATCTTGTTTTGACCTAAATCCCATAGGCAGATTCAGGCACTAATGAAGTCTTTTATTGCACTGCTAAATCAGGATAGATGGGCCTCCAAGGGTGTTGGTAAAAACTCTATTCCATTTTCCACACACACACACACAAAACACCCAACCACAGTCAATGTAACCCAGTCCCACCAGCTGGGTCCATTAGTCACCAGAATCAAGACCCCAAACAGGAAGAAAGTTTAAGTCAACAAACCACGTGCAGAGTTTGCAAAACAAGGTGCATAACCACAATCCAGAGTCAGAGTCCACAAAGGAAGGTATGCAAAGACTGAAACACAAGTTGAAGTCTAAGAGTCAAGTTTCCCAAATTAGGGGAGTGCAGGCCAATTCAAATGGTTATTCCCGACAGTCCTTGGCCTCTGCTTAAGTCATTGGGAGCCAGATTTCCCTTGTAAAGGAGGGGTGGGCAGCCTCCTTACAAGCAGCATCCCAGACCTCCTCTGAACTTTAATCTGCTCCCCTCTTTGCACCCACTGATTGGTGGAGGAGGAGGAGGAGGAGGAGGAGGAGGAGGAAGCTCTTTCTCATCAGAGGGGATCTATTTTCTCTCGTTGCTGCTGCCTGCAGCCGACCCTCCCCTGCGTTCTTGAAGGCAGGCGGTTCCCTGTCTGGTTAACTACATCCTCCAATTCCGGAAGGGCCTAAGACAACATCACCCTGATCTCCTGGGCCCCCTAGAGATTTCAGGGAAGATGTGCCAACTGTGTTGTATGGTCCTAGTTGTTATTTCTGCTCCCGCTTTGAGTCAAGGGCCATGACACATTTAGTCAGCAGCAGCAGAATACTTTTCATATAATCATTTACTATTTTCATGTAGTTTATATCCTTAACTACAGCAATTCCCATCACCTCACAATAAGAGAAGCTGGAACAATTTCAGACGGCATGGCAAGGATGTTCAGGAACTAAAAACCCAAGTCTTTTTTTTTTCTTTTTAAAGAAAAAGCATTCAACTTATGTTAAGGATTATTCCTTCTTCTACGTCTTCATTTGGGATGAGGTAGAGTGTAATTGATCTTATTCACTTGCTTTGGAGCCTTTATGATGATTTGGAAGCCTTTATGATTGTAGGATTGCCTAGTTAGTTTTGTACTTGTTATGAGGATTGTTTGGGTAAGACAAAGCGGTATATAAATGTTTATACAATTAAATATAACACAGAAATCACAATTTATTTTAGAGGGCGAAAATCCCATGATGTGCTGCAGTAATCTTTCTGGTTGTCCCAGCAGAGGGAAACATCAGATAATTATGAACCAATTTGATATGGCTATATATCAAGATTCTTTAAGAGATAATAAACAGTTTTTATGCTCCTGGTTAATTTAAAGCCACATATTTTATCTTCTATTCAAACCTAGCATATAACCAGCTTCACAATTTCGCTTTGTTGCATTTTTTATTGAATCGGTTAGTATGAATCTTCTAAAAGTACTGAAGAACAGGTTCATCTTTCAGCATACAGTATTTACTCCTTTGCTAATAAATCTGCTTTTAATTATCCTGTTGTCTGTGGCTGCTTTATGATTTGTTCCTCTCATTGGCAGATGTTCTTCATTATGCTTGCTAATTCATTCTATAGCAGAATGTCAATTTCCAATCAGAGTATTTGCCATCCTTTCTGCATAGCCCATACAACTCGTCTGCACAATTTTAAAATATTAACCACCAGAAAATGTTATTGAAAAACTTTTTGTAGGTACTGTACATGTCACACAAAATGCTGAGGAAAATGCTTGGTGTTAAAATGACCCAAAAGGGGTCTGCAAATAACATGAAGAAATACAGGGTGTTTTAACATAAACTGTAATGCTATGTAGAATGACCTTGGAAGAGGGGCGTGCAGATGCTGCCTAGGGAATGATCAGATAAGAGAGAATATAATCGGTGCCGTGTATGGCTTTAAAGATGTCAACTACCACCTTGAATTGCATTGAGAAAAAATCTGGGAGCCGCCAATGCAGCTCTCACGATAATAGCATAATATGGGTGGGCTTGGTGGCACCCAATACCTTGTTTGCAATTGCATTCTGCACCCATTGTAACTTTCAAGTGGTCTTCAAGGGAAGACCCATATAAAGTACTTTTGTAATAATAGACCCAAGAGGTGACTAAGGCATAAATAATTCTGATCAA
This sequence comes from Thamnophis elegans, assembly GCF_009769535.1. Taxonomy (NCBI): domain Eukaryota; kingdom Metazoa; phylum Chordata; class Lepidosauria; order Squamata; family Natricidae; genus Thamnophis; species Thamnophis elegans. The sequence goes on from NC_045546.1 coordinate 87,521,549, forward strand.
GGCTTCCCAGTCCTGGAAAATTGGCTCACAGGATGGATTTGTGCAAAAGTGTCCCTAGCGGTGCCTACTACCTACTCATCAAACAGGAAACATGAGTCCAGGAGGACTCATTGAAGGGTGATTGCTAGTAGCAACATCTGGATATGATAAAAATAGATTATGAGAAGATGAGATTAAGCTGAATACTTAGTAAATAGTTGAACATCAAGCAGAGAGTAAGACAGATATCATATTTTCTCAATATTTATTGATGTCTTAGCAACTTTTGCTTTCATTGCTAATGTCATCCTTTTGAGCTATGCACAATAGTTCTGAGATGGAGTACTGTAATGCTGTGGTTTCTCTTCTTCTTAAATATATAAAAAACCCTGTATATATTGATTATATATAGTGGAGACAATGTATGACTTTCATATATAAAGCCCAATATCTAAAATGGGACAAGCTGGAGTTTATGGCCTTTATGAGGCTTCTAGCCATAATGAGATTAGGAGGGATCTCCAAGATTAAAGTCTCAAGTTCCCTATGCAAACTGGAAGCAAAACAACAACAACAACAACAAAAGTTTAAAGGAGGGGGGAAGGGGGGATGCCAACCTACATGCCTCTTCTAAACCATCGTATCAAATATACCCTGCTTTTTAAAATCAGAACTACTAATCAGAAGTAGAACCTTTGATTAGTTTCCCTAAAAACCTCCCAGACTTCAATGTTTCATTTCAAAAAGCAAAAAAAGCCTTTAAAATTCATTATTTAAATTCATTGCTGAAGTATTGTTAATTTGCTTTTTTTAAAAATTGGGATTGTGGATTTTGTTTTGCATTTAATTTAGTAGTAAGGTATTGCTGGCCATCATGTATTTATAATTCATAATATTTATTTTATTTTATATTTTATTTTATTATTACGCCACCTATACAAGGTGACTCTGGGCAGTTTGCAGGTTATTATTATAACAATACTTATCATCCTATCTATGAAAGCCTACCCAGGAAACTCAATATTCAGAGAAGAATGCGTATCATGTGACTGTTTTACTAGTAACTTAGGATTTACTAGTGGCAGCTGTCTCTGACAAGTGATTTTAGTTAACATGAATGTTCAGTAAACAGTTATAATTAAATTAAATGAGACGTATTTTATTTACTTACCTGTTTAAATTTTGTTCAGTGAGGATTTAAGTGAGATTTCTTTTTCCTCTGCTTTAGACAGAATTCTAGATGCCACAGTTTTTGAGAATGGGCAGATACTATTCTGAATATAGGATTCACCCTAAGACTCCATACATTTTACTTTTTGTCTTTTAAAGGTTAAACATTTGGAGTGTTACTTGGACCCCTGGCAGAAGGTCTCCTTCCTTTTTTACCATTTGTTATTGGTGCCTCTACAGATTTTCATTCTGATTCATATTTGTAGGGTTTTATGTTTGTGTATGACTACATAACTGTTTTCTAAATCGTAAGTGAAACATAACTTCAGCAAAAAATCAGTGATATTATCTAGAACAGCTGTCAGTATGAAAAGAAGGGGCTCAGGATAGAAATCCCAGTTGGAGTTGTTTTGCAAATAGCCCTTGGAGGTGTTTTGTTTACACCTTCAGGAGGATAAGCAAAAAAAAACCCTTTAAAACATGTCATCTGAAGGATTGATTGGATACTGGATGGTTAGAGGACAGAAAGTGACAATAAAATGGCCATGTTGCAAGTATGTAATGAACTGATTCCAACATTTTGCTGCCAGCAATGATTTGGAAGGGAGATAAAATATTAGAAATAAGTGCTAACTGAAGAGAAAGGCCAACAGGAGATTTGGAATCAGTCGCCAGAGGACGGATTCCAAGGAAGATAAAAACAGCCTGGAAGAAAATAAGTAAGCTGACATCAGGAAGTTAGTGGAAAATAGTATGTGTTGAACAGCACTGCTGAAGTCGCAAAAAAAGTGAACCAGGACATCTTCTGAGAAGATAACATAGAACAGGGATGTCAAATTCAACGCCCATGGGCAGGATCTGGCCCTTGGTGCGTTTAGATCTGGCCCATGGGGCCGGCCTGGAAACAGAGAAGGACTGGCCTGCGGTGCCTCTGACAGCAAAAGTAGACCGTGCTGCCCTCCCAGGCTCTGTTTTTGGCCCACGATGGCCTCCTGAGCTCCTCTGGGAGAAAAAAAACAGAGCTCGGGGGACCACACACAGGGGGCTGCAGGAGTGATGACATGAGTGATGTCAATCTGGCCATGCCCACCCTGCCCATTCCTCCCATCCCCCCCAACACAACCCTGATGCGACCCTCAATGAAATTGAGTTTGACACCCTTGGCACTGAAGACAGCACAGAAAAACCCTTTAGTGTGTTGAAGAGGTGTAGGGAGAGAAGAAGGCAGATATTGGAGGCTGCATTGTAATCTAGGGCAGGGATCATGGGAACTGAAGCACGCAAACAGCAGGTGGCAAATCATCACCATCACTGCTGGTCCAGAGAGCCGGGAAGGTTTAGGACTGCCGATCTAGGGCATGGATGTTTTACATCCCAAAATTCTGTCTTCTCTGAGTATAATGAAGGGGAAGAGGAGGTCTGACATGAGGACACCAATAAGAAAAGAAGGAATAGAAGAGGACATTCTGAAGGTACCCCAAAGATTTAAAGTAGCTACTCCAAAACAAAGCTATGTCACCAGTACAATAACAGGATAGATTGTGGATCTCACATATACTGAAAGGTTTTTCAGGCTGTCTCAGAAAGTCTTAGTAAACAGAATGGGTTTTTAATACATTACATCTGTTAATTGATAAAATATTGATAATCTGTCCTCCACTTGCCCAGCCACCCTGTCTTCTCTTTCTTCATTCCCCTGTTACAATTTATATTCTACAGTTACCTGGTGCAACTGACAAAATGAACTATAATTCACAAAAACATACATACATGCATGCATGCATACCAGTGGTGGATTTTCATTTTTTTCCTACTGCGTGTGACACTTCTGCGCATGCACAGAAGCGTCCGGGCAGGTGGGCAGAGCCTCCTGCTACTGCTACTACTGGTTCACTTGATCTGAGAGCAACCCATCTCTGATACACACACACACACACACACACACGTAATTACACAAGAGGAAAGAGAGGAAATTCTGGCTCTTCTTTCCTAAGGGAAAAGTTAGTGAAAATGCATTTTTAACTCTAAACCAAAAACTACTTAGGACAGAGAAGCAGAAAAAACTGTTTGGAACCACTTGAGTCTCCTCAAGGCTTTGTCACTTTTGATCCAAGGATGATGCACAATAGGATTCTGTGAAAACATTGGTACATCAAACAATTTGTGTGAAATGAAAAGTGAACATGCTTCAAAGCAAAATATCAGGTTGGGGGATTTAAAAATGCTTTGGAGCTTTGGAAGCAATTTGAAGGTTTGATGTCTATTTTGCTGCTTTTGGAGTTTTATAGACAAAATACTCTGGCACAATTTCAATTCCATTTGTGCAGAATGCTGAGGAGGAGATGACTGCTATGAATGGCTCTCTGGTGCACCCGGATATCTGTGATATCTGAGTAGCTACCAGTTGAATTTAACTTAATTATTATTTTTTACCTGTCAGAACTCTTAGAATGTCAAATGTAACTTTGTTGGGACTTGTTTAGATTCTCTACTCTCAGCTTCCCCAATCAAGCCTTTTATAATCCCTAATTTTGTAATCCTTTGTAGCAACAGAATATTATTCTCTGCTGGTGTTGCCAATCCAACAGAGAGCTAATTGTGTTCTCAGTCTCTATAGGTGAATTTTATAATGAGTGGGGCACAGTAAACAAATGGTTGATTGGCTAACATTTACTTTCACTGGACCAAACTTTTATTTTATAATGGAGGAAGAGGAGTATAAATGACATTTGTTTGGTACTAGCCTCTTTCTCTGGCTTACCTACCTCTACCTACGTTCTATTTCACTATGCCATTCTGTTGCTCTTCATTCGGTTAACCCATACCTGGGTATTTTATGCCCCTCAGGCCACTGTCCCTGTCCAGCCCGCTAGTCTGAGCCATTTTGATCAAGGTAGGGAATTACTGCCCCCCCCCCAAAAAAAATACATATTTGCGGGTGTACATACCTTCACAGTCCTACAGATTCAGCTCTCCACAACAAATCCCAGTTTCTTATGTGACCCCTTGGGAAAATTAATTTCCATCTGCTAACCAATACAAAATTTTCCTGGCATGCCATAGTCCCGACAACCAATGTCAGACAAGCTCAGTTCCAGAAGAGTTTAAGAGGTCAAAAGCCATTCAGATGCACTGCTTCCCAAGCCTCCCCGAAATCTAAACAGCGGGTTGGACTAGAAGACCTCCAAGGTCCCTTCCAACTCTGTTATTCTATTCTATTTCATTTTCTTCTATTCCATTCTATTCTATAAAACCCAGCAGTGTTGTCCCACTCCACAAGGTGAATTTTGCAGCTTATAGCCTCATAAAGATGTTCTTTAAAAACAAAACAAATCTGAACTGTCAAAGAGAATGAAAACAAATTGAGATTCACTGAGTCTTGAATCACAAACTCAGGTTTAATCATGCTGTAGTTGAAAACCCGTCATGCTCAGTTCAAAGGAGATCAGGGCTGATCTGATAGCATGGGAGGAATGACAGTCACAAACAACGTGTGGCTCTTATCTACTGGTTTGAGCTAATTGTGACACACTAGAATCAGAATTGCACAAGGGATGAAAGTGGCAATTTTGATTGCCTGCACTGCATACAGTTTCCAAATCTTTTTCTTTTCTTCTTCCCCGCTTTTTTCCCCCTTTTTGAATGCAAGTAAAAAGGAGTGGAAAATCTCCATTATATAACTGATCAATCTTCCCAGGTCAGCATTGTCTTTCTTGGTGAAATGAGGTTGTGAGCCTTTTCATTTCTTACATTGATTTGACAGCTGTAATGGGACATCGGCATTGCATTTTCTACTTCGTAGCTTTTATTTTGATTTGTTTCTGAGGGTAACTTCGGGCTGCTTAGTCAATGACTATATTTTGTCTCCAACATGGCCATCTATTCTGTAGTTGTGGAGTTCATGCAGTTAATGGCCTTACTATATGTTTGTCACAGATTGTTATCTTTAATTTCTGTTAATAACACAGCATACAGAAAATGACACTGCGTGAGCCTGAACAGCAGAATAAGACAGCTAGCTTTCAGTTCTATGTCTGTTGCAACTAGTATCAACTATGACAAGTTTGGAGGAGATGCCATCCGGCCAATATGTGAAAATATTATCCCCCTTTTTGGAAATAGCAAAAATATATTTTACAAAACCAGAAAGGAAGTGCTGCTGAGGCTATTGTCTTAATAGCAATAGCAATAGCAGTTAGAGTTATATCCCGCTTCATAGGGCTTTCAGCCCTCTCTAAGCGGTTTACAGAGTCAGCATATCGCCCCCAACAACAATCCGGGTCCTCATTTTACCCACCTCGGAAGGATGGGAGGCTGAGTCAACCTTGAGCCGGTGAGATTAGAACCGCTGAACTGCAGATAACAGTCATCTGAAGTGGCCTGCAGTACTGCACTCTAACCACTGCGCCACCTCAGCTCTATCTTAATATTAGCTCCAAGATAGGTAAAATCTTAGATGGATGTGGATGTATTCTTTATTATATTTTAATACTTTTGGATTATCTTTTAGACCAGAAAATATTCCTGTTGTTCAAACAGAAGATTATTTTTAAGGTCATATTCCTTTAAGACTAGTCTAATAAGTAAATATTTTTTCATTTAGCCAACACTATCCTGCTGTGGTTCACAACTTGAGAGCTCCTGAAGTATTAGAATTATGAAAAGTCTTAAATATTGAAAATATGGTTCTTATTTCTTTTTTGGAGATAGTGCTAGGGATTATAGGTTACCTTTAAGTAAGATGGGCTGTCTATAAATTTTATAAATAAATAGGTCTTATATCAAAAATGGGTTTGTTTTTCTTAATGGCAGATAAATTTCTGCAGGTTCTACAAATTAATTTACCTGAATATTGCACAAGAATTTCATGTAAAAATTTTTAGATAGCCACATAAATTTGCTGGCAAGCAAAAATATTTGATGGCCAAGAAAAGAACATTAGCTGAATCTACTAACAGACCAAACATAGCAGAAATAAGTCACCAAGGGAGTTAGGTTTGAGTAGACATGCATTGGACTATTGTACAAGAGGGTGAAGATATTAACATTGCCAAAGTTCAGTCAGGTGAGAAACCTGTTGCCTGAAAAAGGTTTGTTGGGACGGGGATGTCTAAATTCATTATGAAGTGTTGCCTTTGGCAAAATCTTAATAGTGGGGCATAGATAAAATGCTGCTCAGGAACTTTTTCTGACTGCAAGTTTCTGACTGTGGCACAAAATGATAAGAAGCTGCCCATCATTAGCAGAAGTCTATGAAAGTCACTATAATGCATTTTAAGCTGCCTTTTGGAACAGGGGTCCCCAATCTGTGGGCCACTGGGACGAGTGAGTGTCTGGCCAGTGTGCATGCATGTGTGTGCACACATACACACCAATCACTTGTGGTAGTATTGTGGTTAGCATTCTGGAGCTGCTCCAACTTCAGCAGCTTCAATGGCTGCTTCTCTGTCACCAGAAAAAAGAGCTTCTCCTGGATCAATCAGGGACTTTGTGATGTCCCTGAGATCAGAAAGATGTGCCCTTCTCTATCACTGTCTCTACGGGATGGTTTAGGTCCAAAAGGACCATCCAGCAGCAGAGATATCGACAGCAATCTTGGAACTCCAAGATCGCACATCACATCATTGTAACATCAGCCCCGCCCTCCTGCACACTAGCTATTCCTAATTGGCAATAATCCAATGCAACATAATTAGATAATATGATAATGTTTATAGAAAAGTGCATAGTTTTTTATCTGTCAAACATATTCTATGGCTGTTTAGGTGTTGGTGACGGACATAGATGGTTTTTCTTTTCTGCTCTCTAGTGGTAATAATATTGTTGGTTCCCTGGCAATTAGTTATAATTCATGATTTGTAATATGTATTTAGGTTAATGGGATATAAGCTTTGCAGACTTAATCTACATTCAGGCTTTATCCAACATACTGTCCAACCCCTTCCTTGTGCGTCTTCTATTTTTGTGATTTATGCGTCCAACAATAGCAAGAAAGGAATGCTAATTTTCCTCTGTGCCAGTTTTATTACAATATCTAGAATCCTGGATAATTAGGCAATAATTATTATAACAGAAAAAATAAGATTTATTTTAACCCAGTAATTGAGAGCACTTCTTCGCATTTTGAAAATAAAAATGATTTCTACATTTATAGAAAAGCCAATTACAGAATTTGATAAACATGCCTTTCTTTTATAATTTGAATTTTCTCACTAGGTCCCTCTTCTTTAAGAATACTAAGGATGAATAAGTTATATTTGACAGCTGTGTTGGCGTTGTTTGTTCAACTAATTATTTCTCCTGTAGTTATCATATGCGAATAATGCAATGGCACAAAATAAAGCTGCTTTCTTTCTGTTTCATTCAAACATCTAAAAATGAATTTTTCATTACATTTCTAAACTCTTTGAGCCTTTGTGGTTATAAAAGGAAGAATCACTTCACAGTAGAAGAGATCCTGTACTCTTAGTACTACTGAAGTTCAAAGGGTATCCCGGCTGATTGATTTTTAAACTTGTAATACACCAAGCAACACCTTCTCTGGACCAATACTAAATATTGATCCAGAAGTTTGAAGGGCATCTAAAAGCTAAATGTGACACCATGCATGCAATTAGCTGTGGTGGTGTAGTGGTTAGAGTGAAGTACTATAGGTTACTTCTGCTCTTCACCAACTGCCTGCAGTTTGGCAGATCGAATCTCAGCAGGCTTCAGTTGACTCAGCCTTCCATCCTTCCAAGGTGGGTAAAATGAGAACCCAGAATGTTGGGGACAATATGCTGACTCTGTAAATCACTTAGAGGGGGCTGTAAAGCCCTGTGAAGCAGTATATAAGTCTAAGTGCTATTGCTATTGCTAATTAGCAAATTCCATGTTTTGAAATGGAAACAGAAGTACCTCAGTCTCTGGTCCAGTTTACTCCGTTATGTGGCACTATGGATTTGAACCGCCAAACTGCCAACCTTTCTGATCAACAAGCTCAGCGTCTTAGCCACTGAGCCATGTGTCCCTCAATGTTTAGCCTTAGATAAAATGGTATATATTGCATTTCATGTAACAGATGCAGTAGGAGCAGAATTCCCACTATAATTCTGTACATGCAAGTTGTCATTAAACTCAAATGCATAAACTGCTGATGGGACTTTCCATATTTCAATGTTTTACATTGTGAAAAACGATGTCCCTGATATGCTACCTTTTTTTATTATAAAGAATGTTTTTTTTTGAATAAACACAAACAGACAAAAAACACACACATACACACACAGACAAAACCACAAAACCATCTTCCATTACAAATTGTAGAAAGTGTGTTGATTGGTTACAAAAACTTCCATGCATCCCTTCCACAGTTATCACCTACAATTCATATCAAATCATATATTTTAAATTATATATATATATATATATATATATATATATATATATATATATATATATATATATATATATATATATATATATATATATATATATATACCATCCAATCCAGCATTATAAAAATAAGGAAAAAGATTTTATTCCATAGGTATAAAAAAAATATAAAAGTAGTAGAAGAAAAACTAATCCGTTCAATTTGAAGAATAGGAAACATTTGCAAAAGTTCCATCCTTAAAAGAAAATTTTAAAAAAAGGATAACACACTGTGTAATGTAGCTTAATTTTGCCGCTTTTTCTCTTTTGTTTTCAAATGTAATTTAGCTTTAATCTTTTTTGGGGCAGTCTTTTTTATAATAATAAGATTTCCTCACCAGATAGACACACTTTCTCTTTCCATTTTCCTCCCGTTCCGGAGCTGTCCCAACTTCAGCAGCTTCAATGGCTGTGCTTCTGTTGCCGGCAAAAAGAGATTCTCCTGGATCAATCAGGCACTTTGCAGTGTCCCTGAGATCAGCAGGACGCACTCTTCCCTATCACTGTCTCTTCGGGACGGTTTAAGTACAAAAGGACCACTGTCTTCGGGACGGTTTAAGTACAAAAGGACCATCCAGCAGCAAAAGTATCGACTGTGATCTTGGAGCTCCAAGATCGCACACCATGTTATTACGATGTCAGCTCCTCCTTCTTGCAACATCAACTCCTCCTTCGCTACCTTTTAATATAATTTGAGACCAGTGCACTACACCAGAGGTCCCGAACCCCTGGTCTGTGGATCGGCACTGCCAGCAACTTGGCCACACAAATAAGATAAGCCCCATCTGCGGGATGCAGACAGCATGCAAAATCACACACCTCTCTGGTCCACAGAAAAACCTTTTATCCAATGAACTGGTCCCTGGTGCCCAAAAGGTTGGGGACCACTACGCTACACTAATCATTCTCTATTTCGTAGCTTTCTAAAGAGGAATGATTCTGAAGATCAGTGCATTATCAGTGAAAAGCCTTCTTTTCTAGGGGTCTCAAATAAAAGTGCATCCTTTTTCTGAACTTGTGCTAAATTTGGATGTGCTCAAAGACAAGAAAGACATATTGTGAGCTCTTTCAAATTATTATATTCACCAGCAACTAGCTGGAGAACACATATTTGCATTGAATACAAATATATAGGCAAAGATATGCATACTGACTAGTCTCCTTGCTGTTTGTGAGCATTGAACATGATGCACAAGGCAAAATCTAATTATGTTCTTGTTATCTACATAATGCATATTGAACCAAGGTTTTAAAATATAAATCCATCAAACATTTTTTGCCCCATTTTCTAGTGTGCAACAAGATTGATCACCATATAAAGTCAACATCCATCCATTCACCCATCCATCCATTCATCCATTCAATTTATATGCCACCTATCTCACCAGTGAAGCAACTCTAAGCTTCTTCTCCTAGTCAATCCTGAAAGCTAGTAGAGTAATACATGTATTGAGGGTTATCAAGGGACAGCCTTTGGGAAAACCATAGGGCCTAGTTCTTCCCCCATTCTCTCTTGAAAATATTACAGGAAGCTGATAGAAGTCCAAGAACTTTGAAACAGAATCATTTTGCTTCAGGAACATTTCTGTCTTCTAGAAATAAGTAAAACCCTTGGCCAGGAAACTGTACCAGTTCTTGATTTACATTTCTTTCTTGTGCTAAATTCCAATTTTCTCATTTCTCTGTGCACATTATGAAAATAAGTGTGCAACCTCAGCCTTTTCCCATCTATCAAGCTATGCATGAGGACATCAAATTTTCATTGGTAATATAATTTGACACTTTACTCTTAAAAAAAAAGATTTGTAGCAAAGAATAAAGTATTTGTAATAAACAATCACCATCTTTTGAATCTGCTTAGAATGTTTTCTTTTATAATTTACCCTGAATGTAGTTTTTGTTTTCATTATATGGAAAGCTTATAAATTATCCTCTTCAGTTTTCAGTATTTGCCCTCATCCTCTCATCCTACTGGTCCTATGGTTCACTATAATGTAT